>NC_056735.1:1609257792-1609557792 GCF_019279795.1 Protopterus annectens
ATTGTGGCAGTAAAACAGAAACTCCTCCCTCATTAGACTAATAATTGAGTATAATGCCCCGTATGGGATGTAGCTCTCCAAACATCTGCACCAACTGGAAAGGCCACTGAAATACCTCACAAAAAGAATCCATGGTCTCCAACACCTGTCTTATGCAGACAGGCTCAAATCATTATCACTCTATACGGCATTGTACAGATTGCTCAGGAGTCATCTGTGTGTCTCGCCTACAAGGCAATCTTGGATCCTGCCCTACTAGAGATGCTCCATATCTGTAAGTCTAACTCCTCACTCACTACCTGCTCAAAAGGCCTAGACTTAATATGTGACAGCAACAAAATCTGTTGGAGAGACAGGTTTGTCTCCCAGAAGCTGCTCCGTGTCTGGAATAGACTTCCCATATACTTCAAACAGAGCACCTCGCTGACCCTCTTCAAGCACAATCTTGATAAGTGGATGGGAAACCACAAATTTGACTCAAGGGTTCCACCTATGTCCCTCATTGACAGGAGTGACAGGTGCTGCCTGAGGTTTCTTTTTGGGGATAAACTCTTGGCTAGGGTTGGAAGGGCCCCAGGGCCATAAGCCTAGTAACCTCATATGATCTTATCATCCTATGTAGCCAGGTTGTTAAGGACAGCCCTGAAATTGTGTGGTCTGCTGCTATATCCTTGCAAACATACTGTTATTGCAGTTATATAGGAACATGGCTGTGTTGGAAGTAGGGGACTCTAGCATCGATAGTCATGCCTCTGTCCTATGACCCCACTGTTTGGCATTTCCCTCACATACTGCAGTGTTTTTTTCTGCCTTGTGGCCTAATGCATATTATGGGGCAGCCAGTATTGGACAGACTACCTGTTGCCCCACATAGCTGTTAGTTCTCTGCAGGTAGCCCAGTAGCCCACTCTATTCCTTTGCATACATGCAGCAGGCCCATACGTATGTTACCATAGTCTAGTATCCCATACGTTTGCTGTAAAGGTGAGTGACTTACCTTCTGAACACAGCAGTTGAGATAACACTGCTTCAGGGCTGAGTCTGTCTGAAGAATGCAGTACACAGCCAATACATGGTACGGTACAGGTTGTATGGTGTGGCTGGCATCCTTTTTCCTATGTGTGTGAGTCAGAGTGAGGTGTCAGTCATTAGGACCCTAAGTTGTCAGTGCATGTGCTATGCGTTGCCTCTTTGCCAAGGCCAGGGCATACTAGTCATGCCTACATCTGCCTACAGGGACAGCCTCAGGGGGTTTCTCTTCTGAGTCCCCTGTGGGTGTGGCTGTGGTGACCTTAGCACTGGTGAGAAGCTGTGTGTCTCTTCCCTATGATGATCTTGCTGCAGCTGTTTCCACAGGATCATATTGTGTAGCCCAGCACATACTGTGAACATCTCTGCACATGTGGCTGGAGAGTACAGCAGGGTTCCACCAGATATACTGAGGGAGTGGAACAGTGACTTGAACAGCCCAAACGCATGCTTTGTGATGTTCCTAGTTTGTGCATGTGCCTCATTATGGCATTCTTCAGTAGGTGTTTGTGCATTTCTGATGGGTGTCATCATCCACGGTTCCAGTGCATAGCCAGCCTTCCCCAGTAGATGGCCATATGGGATGTCCCCCCAGCAAACATTTGGTACAGCTGTGATGCATGCCAGATATGGGAGCTGTGATAACCGCCAGGGCTGCTGGCACACATACTCATGATAATGCCCTGGGCATTGAACATGACTTGGCAATTGATGGAGTCATACCCCTTGTGGTTGGCATAGACCCTACCCTCCTCACCAGCCAGTGCTTTGATATGTACAGGAGTGCAATCTATGGCACCCAGTACCTCAGGGTAGTGTGCTACACAATAGAAGAGATGCATACTGCTGGCCCTCTCCTCAGGGGTGTGGGGTAAATAAATGTGCGCCATGGTATGTGTTTGCATGGCAGCCAGGAATTGGTGGAGTACTCTTGATGCAGATACCTGTGAGACCCCCATCATGTCCCCAGATGGTCTTTGAAAAGTACCTGTAACTAGTATTCTAAGGGCTACACATACCATTGCTTCCATTGTGATGGGTTTCCCTCTGTTGGGTCTGGGTCTGAGTTGAGGTTGGCAGAGTTTGGTGCGTTCTTGTAGTATGTCCCTGTCTACCCTGTCTTCATATTTTTCTTAGATTATATATATATATATATATATATATATATATATATATATATATATATATATATATATATATCCTTTTTTTTTCTTATACATATATATAGTTCTCTTTATATATATATATATATATATATATATATATATATATATATATATATTTATAGATGCATATTTTTAAAGATATATATATATTTTTAAGATATTTTTCATGTATTCTGAAAGTTCGTTGTAAGAATATTTTGAATCATGAGTGCAGTATGTTTTTTTATGACCTTGTTTATGATCCTACGTGTGTTTTTGAATTTCAAGGCTCTGCTTAAGAGATGGATTTCTTTAAGTTAGCAGTGACTTTCAGTCACCATTTGTAATATGAGTAGTGAGCAGGATACAAGAATGAATTAGGGAATTAGTTAATAATCAAGTTGGTTTAATTAAATAATTAAGGCTTGTATAAAGGATGTGATGTAAAAACTGTTTAATTGTCTGAGGACGTTTAGCATTGGCTAAACGAAAGTGCTCACAGAGGATTGTGTATTTTTCTTTTATCAAATAAAGTGGATGTTTGGTGCACTTTTGAAGCTGTTTTATCCAGTACATGGTGTCTTGGTTCATTCTGGTTTTATCTTAGTTGTTTTTTTGTGTTCGTTCCATTAGTATGTCTTCAGGGAACAAATCTGGGACACCTGCACACTTGAATGATGACGAGGAAAGGACCAAAGGGTCAATCAGCAAGTTAACTGCACTCATTATGCAGCTAACTCAAAGGGTTGATAGGCTCTATGAGCGGTTGAAAGATCCAACTCTCAATTCTAGTAACGGTGGTGGTAATATGCCAAAAGAGATCACCAAATTTGATTTCAACATCACGCCTGCTTGTTTGTGGAACCATAATCCCCCTGCTCACAATACCAGCATTGGTTTCGACCAGCATACACAAACAGATGTTCAAGGAAACCAAGGAGAACACTCACATATTATGGGACTAAATCCAAGTAAAAACAATGGTTTTAGAAGGGAAGTGCCCATTTTAAATGAATGGTTACAGTCAGCATTCACTTTTTCTGGCGGACAAACTCAAGGTACCAATAATTTAGAACAGAAACTTAATGAATTTGATAGTAAGCTTATAAAATGTAGAAAACTACAACTGGAAAATGCTTATTTGAAAGAATGTACTAAACAGAACATTATCCCCAAAGGGTTGTGCTTTTGGCGTTATCCTATTGGCTTAATTAATAATTCTCCATTGCATATAGAGCTCATGCAATTATTTGATAGGCGTGGTAAAGAGCTTTTAAACATTAGGATCAAATACAACCAAACTGATATAGAAGTGCTCATGAATGAATTAAGTGTGTTAGACAGGGACATAAGAGATTATATTTCTTATGAGTATATGCAATATGAAATGTTATGTATCTATAACAGAATAGACCAGCAGATTTTCAAACTAAAAAAGGAAAAATGCAAAAACTTGAAAGAGATTTAAAACTGTATGCAAATGGTATAGCCTACCCTAAGCCTCCTGGTGGCCAAAGGAGATGTAGGGAAAACAATAGTATGGACAATGGTAACAATGAATATAATTTTCCAAGAGAAACTGTACAATAACCCAATTCACTTTATGATCAAGAATTTCTTGAATTAAGAAGATCAGAATGAATAAGAAATAAAACTAACTCCCAGCATTATTACAACCAAGCTGTGGGGTTTCAAGGGGCCAGGCCAAAAAACAAGCAATGGAGGACTTAAAAAATGGCTTAAGTAATGGTCCAATTTTTACTGCTGATTTATGTGTTATGCACGATGTGCATCAAACTGTCACTACAGTATGTGAGCATAATGAACATGTAGTAGTGAATACTGTGAGTGTAATGAACATGTAGTAGTGAATACTGTGAGCGTGATGAACATGCAGTAGTGAATACTGTGAGCGTAATGAACATGCAGTAGTGAATACTGTGAGCATAATGAACATGTAGTAGTGAATACTGTGAGTGTAATGAACATGTAGTAGTGAATAGTGTGAGCATAATGAACATGTAGTAGTGAATACTGTGAGCGTAATGAACATGTAGTAGTGAATACTGTGAGTGCAATGAACATGTAGTAGTGAATACTGTGAGCGTAGTGAACATGTAGTAGTAAATACTGTGAGCATAATGAACATGCAGTAGTGAATACTGTGAGTGTAATGAACACGTAGTAGTGAATACTGTGAGCGTAATGAACATGTAGTAGTGAATACTGTGAGCATTATGAACATGCAGTAGTGAATACTGTGAGCATAATGAACATGCAGTAGTGAATACTGTGAGCATAATGAACATGTAGTAGTGAATACTGTGAGTGTAATGAACATGTAGTAGTGAATACTGTGAGCATAATAAACATGTAGTAGTGAATACTGTGAGTGTAATGAACATGTAGTAGTAAATACTGTGAGCATAATGAACATGCAGTAGTGAATGCTGTGAGCATAATGAACATGTAGTAGTAAATACTGTGAGTATAATGAACATGCAGTAGTGAATACTGTGAGCATAATGAACATGCAGTAGTGAATACTGTGAGCGTAATGAACATGCAGTAGTAAATACTGTGAGCATAATGAACATGCAGTAGTGAATACTGTGAGCATAATGAACATGTAGTAGTAAATACTGTGAGCGTAATGAACATGCAGTAGTGAATACTGTGAGCGTAATGAACATGTAGTAGTAAATACTGTGAGCATAATGAACATGTTGTAGTGAATACTGTGAGCATAATGAACATGTAGTAGTGAATACTGTGAGCGTAATGAACATGTAGTAGTAAATACTGTGAGCATAATGAACATGCAGTAGTGAATACTGTGAGCATAATGAACATGTTGTAGTAAATACTGTGAGCATAATGAACGTGCAGTAGTGAATACTGTGAGCATAATGAACATGTAGTGGTGAATACTGTGAGCGTAATGAACATGTAGTAGTAAATACTGTGAGCATAATGAACATGCAGTAGTGAATACTGTGAACGTAATGAACATGTAGTAGTAAATACTGTGAGCATAATGAACATGCAGTAGTGAATACTGTGAGCATAATGAACATGTAGTAGCAAATACTGTGAGTGTAATGAACATGTAGTAGTGAATACTGTGAGCATAATGAACATGTAGTAGTGAATACTAGAGTTGATTTTGAAGTGTATAAATTTTCTGAAGTGCACATTGATGAAAAAGTGGCAGATTTATTAGCTAAAGGAACAACTTTTGTTCCTATTAGGACTTTTGATTTCACTAGTACTATGATTGATATTAAGATGTTTTTCTTCTGGCTTTTCCCAGTTAGGGGTCGCCACAGTGGATCATCTGTCCACTCATGATTGGCAGTGGAGTTTTACGGTGTCAAGTTGCCAGCCCGGCACCCAACCTTCCACAGAAGGCACACACATGCACACACTCACACCTAAGGCCAATTTAGAGTGTCCAATACACCTATTGCATGTCTTTGGGATGTGGGAGGAAACCGGAGCACCCAGAGGAAACCCACGTGACCACAGGGAGGACATGCAGACTCCACACAGAAGGCACCCCAGCCGAGAATCAAACCTGAGAACCTCTTGCTGTGAGGTGACAACACTAACCGCTGCACCACCATGGCCCGATATTAAGATGTTTTTAAGGAAGATTAATTTCAGTTTATTATACCAAGATAGCATATACAATGTTAACAACAAGTTTAACATAAGCATCATTTATAACCCCCCTTTACACCCTAAATTAATTACATATGAAAAAAATTGTGAATATGAATTGAGGCATTTATACGCCCTAAATATGAAGGGGAAATACACCCAGAATTTAGACAATGATGAACAAAAAATCTTGACGGCATTAATGAAAGATAAAATAAGAATCATGAAACCAGATAAAGGGGGTGGTGCTGTAATTATGAATCATCATATGTATAATAATAAATTAAATCATATCTTAGAGATAGACACATACATAGAAATTTTGTTGAATTAATTGAACAAAGCTTATAGAAAAATGTATGGACAAATTAATGACATCTTTTTGGAAAGACGAATTAACATAGATTTATACAACTACTTGAATATTACTACTCCCGAAATACCGGTTTTCTTTGGTACCCCTAAAATACACAAAAGTGTAGATAACCCACCCATGCGTCCATTAGTTGATGGTAGAGACTCAATTACTTCAGCATGTGCAAAATATATAAACTATGAATTAAAAAAGATTATTGTTAAAGAAATACAAATCTGTAAAGATTCATGGGCTTTTTTAGAACACATGAATGATGTAGAGTTTAATAATCACTACTTTTTAGTTACCATAGATGCATGTGATTTATATACTGTCATCCCTCAATCTAAAGGGCTGGAATGGGTTAATCAAATGCTTATCCTTCATAATAGAACACATGATTTAGTTAATTTAATAATTGAACTCTTAGAAATAGTATTAAGTAATAATTGTATAACTTTTAACAACAAATATTTTTTTTACAGAAAAAAGGCATTGCTATGGGGTCACCATGTGGGGGAGCCTATGCAAATTTAGTTATGGCCTTCTGAGAGAGAAATTTTGTATTTAATAGTAGATATTATACCTCTTTAAAATCATACCATAGATTCCAGGATGACATCAGCATCATTTGGAAAGGCACATCAGATACATTAAAGGAATTTTTAATATATATAAATACAACAACGGATTTTTAAATTTTACATGGGATATCAACATGGAATATATGAATTATTTGGATGTACATCTCATGAAAGATTATATTAATCAAGCCTATGTAGCAGTCATTCATCGTAAAGAATCTTATTCTAATTGTTTTCTACACTATAGTAATTGCCATCCGGAGCACCAAAAGAAATTCATTGTCAAAGGGCAATTGGTAAGGGCAGCCCGGATGGTAACTAACTTAGATCAATTTGAAGAAGAATGTAAGTTCTTGTACAATATGTTCCTAAACAGGGAATATCCTGAAGTTTTAGTTGACACATTAATACAAGAAGTCACTATCAAAAGAATGAATGGGCATTTTAAACCTATCCTAGATAAACACAGTTTAGGACAGGTGTCCAGTGATTCCACCAATTTGAATAATGGGAACTTCAATAATAATGAAATTAGTATTGTAACAAATGACAATGATTTTTCTAGAGTTTTAGTACTTACTTTCTCACAAGATCATAACATCATCAGAGATATAATACTGAATAATTGGACGACTTTACTTGAAGATCGTCACTGTAGGAATCATATTAGTGAGAAACCTAAGATAGTCTATAAGAAAGGTCGAAGCTTCAAAGATATTTTAAAGCAGACCCGTTAGTCATCTGGAAACAGTAATATAGGCATGCGTAAGTGTGGCGCATGTCATTGGTGCCATAAAATAAATATAGGGGAATCTTTCTATTAAAGGAAGAGAAAGTTTTATTTACATAGTAGATACAACTTTAAATCAAAAGCGGTTGTATATTTAGCTACATGTATCTCATGCTCAATGTTCTATATAGGGAAAACAGAGAGACAGTTGGCCCAAAGAATATATGAGCATGAATATGCCATTAATTAAAATAGACTTAATAATGCTTTAACAAAACATGTCTGTGAATATAAAGATCATCAATTTTCTTTTATGGCTATTGATCATGTAGACATTGATGACAAAAAACCCTGGGGCTTGCACTTAGAGCTGAAGGAATTGAAATGACAAATAAGAACACAAGCAGACATTTGGCCAGGAATAAATGAGCGGAGCTCAATAGCCCCAGTATTAAAATTAAAAGCATTACAGAGAAATAAAATTGGATGATTCACACAACACTACATTTATTTTGTGTAGAATATTAGCTTAGAATGTATTTCACACTGCCCAATTTAATATTTATTTATATATAAACACAGTGCTTGGTTAATCATAAGGATAATAGCTCTATAAGGGATTTATTTATGATAACGTTTTTATGAATTGTTTTATGTATAATAAGTATGTATTTATGATAGTTATTTATTAAATTTTAAAAGATAAGTTGAATAGTAATAAGGTTTTAGATTTTTAATCATATAATCATGGTTCTCACTAATTGTTTCATATTGCATATTCTCTTCTCCTTATTTATACATACATATAATTTCTTCATATTTTTCTATATCCCTTTTTTTTCATATACATATATATTTCTCTTTATACATATATATTTTTGGCATATATATATATATATATATATATATATATATATATATATATATATATATATATATATATGCATATTTTTAAAGATATATTTTTTAAGATATTTTTCATGTATTCTGAAAGTTCGTTGTAAGAATATTTTGAATCATGAGCACAGTATGTTTTTTATGACCTTGTTTATGATCCTATGCAGATTTTTGAATTTAATTTCAAGGCTCTGCTTAAGAGATGGATTTCTTTAAGTTAGCAGTGACTTTCAGTTACCATTTGTAATATGAGTAGTGAGCAGGATACAAGAATGAATTAGGGAATTACTTAATAAGCAATTTGGTTTAATTAAATAATTATGGCTTATATAAAGGATGTGATGTAATAACTGTTTAATTGTCTGAGGAAGTTTAGCATTGGCTAAATGAAAGCGCTCACAGAGGATTGTGTATTTTTCTTTTATCCAATAAAGTGGATGTTTGGTGCACTTTTGAAGCTGTTATATCCAGTACACGGTGTCTTGGTTCATTCTGCTTTTGTTTATTCCTGTCTACCCTGTAGCACTTTACAATCTCCAGCTCATGTAGCTCCTGGAAGGTTACCCTAGGCCTGAATGCTCTTCTCCTTCTCTGCCTAGGCCTATTGCTGGCAGTAGAATCACCAGTGACCTCAGCCTCCAGCACATACAGATGTAGCAGAGCAGCAGCAGTCCCTAGCATTCTGTCAGTTAAAATTCCCAAGTCTGTACTCCAATGGTGCAGAGTATAGGGAAAAATCAGATTGTAGGGAGTATGCATATTGGGTCTACTACCGGAGATCGAAATTACACTATTTCGAAATCCAGTAGTAGATGCCCACTAACGCGAAAGTGCACTTCACCAAAAGTGTACTTTTTTAAACACCACTAGAACGAACAGACACTGTCCTCCATTGTGGTGTGGTAGTCACGGACCTTAGGGTTAGGGCTTGGGTTAAGGATAGTGGATAGCCCTACTAGGTATCCACTATCCTTAACCCTAGCCCTAACCCTAAGGTCCATGACTACCACACCACAGTGGAGGACATAGGTTCGTGACTACTGCACCATGGAGGACATACATTTTCCTCCACTGTGGTGCTAGTCATGGACCTTAGGGTTAGGGCTTGGGTAAAAGATAGTGGATAGCCCTACTAGCTATCCACTATCCTTAACCCAAGCCCTAACTTTAAGGTCTGTAACCATTCACTTAAGTGGTGTTCGCGAAAGTGCACTTTCGGTGAAGTGCACTTTCATGTTAGTGGGCATCTACTACTGGATTTCGAAATAGTGTAATTTCAATCTCCAGTAGTAGACCCATGCATACTTTATAGTGGTGTGCTGCAGATGCAGCCCATGTGATTGGCTAACTATGATGCATTCCACTTTATCATTCAGGAGGTTGAATGGCCCAGTGTCAGTGGAATAGGGCTTATTAGTAACTTATACATGATTGGCTTTCCCAAGCTATTTCCCTTTTTTTTAAACTGCCTTCCCTGATAAGCACTGCAGAGTGGCACTGGTATAAACAATGCTTAGCAGTCTGGACACATGGGCATGCTCAGCATAGCTTAAACCAGCTAAAACATGTGACCCACAGCTAAACGAAGCTTAGCAGTACTGGAAACACTCCCCTGCTTAGCTGAGCGGCGCACTGCACAAACAGGCGCCAGTGGCACACCCCCATTTTGATGTCAGCTAGCTCTTCTGTGGACACAAACATGGTTCTGAGGCTACATGGATTTTATCTGCGGACACAGTGGCCCATTTTTGCCCTTCAGTAACCCCCGCTCATTTGCATACTGATCCGTGCACACAACCTGGATACTTCACTATTCCAGAGCCTGCTTCTTTAACAACCAGTGAAATCTAGCATCTTACATACTCCATGCAGGCACCTATAATGCATTATTCTCACGTCTTATTTTTAAAGTTTGCAATTTTTAATATTTATTTTTTGTATAACGGCATGTTTGCGAGCTACTGCATGCTACGCAAATGTAATATGGGTATTAAACAAACCATTATATTATATACGTTTGCATTGTTTTTTTGACACACATGGCATACTTTTGCACATATCTGTACCTACTATGACATTTCTGACCTTCTAAATGGGCATTTACAGCCCCTGTTCAATTTTTACTTTCTTGGACATGGAAATTTTCCTTGTACACTTCTAACACCAACACGAAATCTGCACTAATACCAATCTCCTTCCTAGATCTCAAAACAGCCTTATTTCCATGCTTTTCACCTGCTTATGAGGTGATTTGCATGCCACAGGCACTTTCGTATCTGTATGCTCGTGCACCTCCCTCTGCTCTGTTTACTGGATTGCACAGCAGCTCCATGCCACTATGCCTACAATGAAAATCACTCTGTGTAGGCTTTATTGAATTCCCCTTATAATCTTTTGCTTAAAGTGAGTATTTAATAACAGAGTACAAAAGTAATTAAAACATAAACACTGCAGTAGGGAAATAACACAGAGAATGTTGTCCTGGAAAGGACTTCAGGTCCCCATAAGACATGTAGCAGCATTGTAATCTGTGCAGTGTCTCAACATGTAGATTTGGGTATGTACAATGTATATGCTGATTGTATCAGTGCTATAGTTGATTCTTAAGTGCATTCACCATTTGTATAACTGCAAATGCATTACGCTAGCATCCATAGTGATGGTACAGTTTGTTATATAGATTACTTCATTTTATATAGCATATGAAAAACAAAATAAATAAATTATTTTAATTCATTTTACTTCTTGACTAAATTGCATCTGTTAGTAATTATGCATCCTTTGCATTTTGGGCCTGTGATTCCTCCACTGTTATTAGTGTAAAGGTCAGAAGCATAAATTAGGAAACGTGCTTGGAATTACTTCTCTCTGAAAAAGTTCCATGAGCCATTTCATCAAATAATATTTCCAGAAATAATGTCTGCCTCATAAAAATGATGCCCTACTTATTAAACTACCGCATGTAATAATAATAATAATAATCCTAGTAATAATAATCCTAGTCAATTGCTCATAATAACATTAGAAAAATTCAATAAAATATAGTACTTTCTGCATTCCATTAATCTGTTAGACAATAATTTTTATCTTATTCTCTTATACAATCTGTACTTGCAAAACAGGTGTGTGCTTCAATGGGACTAAAGGTTACTAGCAAGTAAATAGAAAGTAATACAATTTCCAGTCCT
The DNA here is from genome assembly GCF_019279795.1 of Protopterus annectens. Taxonomy (NCBI): domain Eukaryota; kingdom Metazoa; phylum Chordata; order Ceratodontiformes; family Protopteridae; genus Protopterus; species Protopterus annectens. The sequence goes on from NC_056735.1 coordinate 1,609,269,384, forward strand.
TCCTGCACTTCATTCAAAGAGCAGATGGAAAATGTGGCAGCAGGTTAGGAACTGGGTCAACAGGGGAATGGAGGTCTGAGGCAAAAAAATGACCAGACCTTCTGGAAAATGGGAAACAACTGGATTACCATTAATGAGGCAGCTAAAGTAGCTATTATAATGTTAGAATGAATAATGTCAAAACAAGACAGACAGTTTGCAAGAGCTATTTTCTCTTTCATGTAAGGTACAGCTATATATCTTTTGTGCAAGTGAAGTTTCATTCAGCAACACTCTGCAGCACTTAGGACTTATTAAAGCAAGTAAAAAATCAGAAGAAAGTATATATACATATATATATATATATATATATATATATATATATATATATATATATATGTATATATATATATATATATATATATATATATATATATATATATATATATAAATAAAACAATGCACTGGAGCAGTCTGACAATACAATCTTGTTAAAGTACTGTGCAACCCATTGCCCAGGTAAATAAAATATTTCATTTCTGGTTTCCCATTTAGCTATGATAATTAAATAACGTATTACTATATTTCTAAACACTTGACACACAACTGAACTGATTTCTAAATCCATGACAAGGATGTTCCATTTACAAACAAATAATCGGCAGTAAAAGCTAGAGTCCAATGTTTTGAGCAGTTTCTCTATACCTCAGTTAATGCAGTATGAATGAGGTTACTTGTGAGTGAATTCATCTCCCAGTGTTGAACTCCTTAATTATGGTTTTCCACAGAGAATCATGTTTGTGAAACTGTTGAGTTGGCATGTATAATCTCAGGGGAGAAGCCCTGAAAAATGCTACTTTTTTGGAGGGGGGGGGGTTGATTCTTGAAACCTGTTGAGTTGAGATATCATTGAGCTGACTGCCATCAGTAATGCATTTTTGAAAAGTAATGTGAGGTGATACCAGTTGGCTGACATTATAGCATATTAGGGATCAGAAATGTTTACCCAGAATTATATTCTTTGATGCATTTAAGAGTTCCAAGAAACACTATAAAAAGCCAAAATCTATACTTAAGGCTAAAGCAAGACTACTTTTTTAATGTATTCACTTTAGATGTTCGAATATGAATAGTTTAGTTCAGATGTAAAAAAAGTAGTCAGCAAAATTCTGCTTCCTCATATTCACTAGAATATTCATGAGAAAACGTTTTTAAAAACTACCATGTGTTTTTCAAATTCTTGCAACAGAGGTTTCCCACCAGCCACCATTACCCATTTCTCCCCTCTCCACTCATCCCCACAAAGAAGCAAGAACCATGGGTATCAATGACAACACATGGTATGTTAAGAAGTAGGGTATGTCATGTTTTTATTTACTATATTTCCCTTTGAGTCACAATTTTCTCTAAACAAGAATTGCTATAAGTGCAGCACATCCAGTTTACTTTTACTCAGAATTTCATGCAGTATAGCAAATGGATCACTGCAAAGGGATATTACCATGCACATTTTGTCAATATATATGAAGAAGAAAAAAAAGCGCAAAGGCTATAAAAAAAGAGAAATGAGAGTGAAAAAAGTTGAAGCACAATGCAGTGAAATATGTTTGTATATGAATGCATTTTAAGTTGTAAAAATGTGTTACAATGTTAAACTGTATTTTGTCAAATCCATTCTATCAATTCTGATGAATGACAGGTTTCTTAACTAGAGTCAAATGACTATAAAAATGCTCCCCGGGATTCATGAAGCTCGGCACAAGGCTGGCGTTAGGCTTGCACCGACCGTGCGGCGTGAAGATGGCGCAATAACACTAAATGCATATTAATGAAGGCGCGCTGCCACCACAGCCACGTGCATAGGAAAGGAGCGCGAGTGCATAGGGCATGTCGAAGTGCCGCACGGAGGCGTGGAAATGTCAGCTGTCGATGTGCAACCTAAAATGCTTGCATATAACAATTTGCAAGCAATAGTAATCACATCTGTCAGTGTCCGTGGATACTGAAACGTATGCAAAGCATGCAAGACAGTTCCTGCGAACACAAAATGAAGAAGCAAACACAAATGCACGGTAGTGGATAACGGGTCCCTATCCCATGAACAAATGACATTGGAAACCGTGCACCCATAGTCCAACGCAGTGTAGATAGTTATACCAAGTGGAAGTGAAATGCATCATATGTTAGTGCGCTGCCAATAGGTATGTCCAGCCCAATGGTCAGGGTCACCAGCTGACCCATATTGTGAGGGAGGGTACACAGCTGGGCAGATTTGTCCATAACAAAACACACGATAAATGTACATATCTAGCGACCGTATGACCGAATTATATCCCACAGCACATGTAATAGTCAAATACAATAGGTATGTCCGTATTTCACATACCAAATGTGACAGGAAATAGAATAAGCATGTAAACGAAACAGAAGGAGCATATAAATTGCTACAACAAGCGAACATGTAGGCTGAAAGGAACAGTATTATCTGTACCGTTGACTGTGGGTACGTGTTGTCCAGTACATTTGGCTATGTGTCCTGAATATATCCCATCCTGGACATAGGAAAAGGTGGCATCCTACCAATGATTAGAACAGTCGGCCAAAATCCGCACATCAGCGGTCCAAGCCGAACTTGTCAGGATGTGTCACAGTTGAACGGGGATTACTCGGGTATACCAACCATGCATGAAAGTTAAGTATGGGTGTGTACCTATGTGCGGGAGGTATAGCATGTGGAAACTCAAACATGGCAGGATAGTCCACACAACCATACAGGTACCTGACATATGTAGGGTATGCAATGTGTTACCTTGACCGTGTCATGGGCCATCAACCAAAGCAGTGATGATGGAGTGTCAGGAATATGTGTGTGGGTGGGTATGGGTAATGGTATAATCCTCCAAGGCAACACTGTGTCGTATGCAGAATAGGTGAACCAGAGGTGTATGAGGGAGCACCGGGTGAAGCAGAAAGAAACACAAAAACATGTATACACATCTGCAATACAACCAGACAGGCCATAGTGTAGAACACAATCCCACAAACATATGAATATTAAAATGTGCGATACAAATGTATAGACATGTCACCGGCACATACCCACAGATTGGTCCTGATGGAACTGGCCATATCAAATGCAACACACCTGGATGCATAATGGACTACCCAGCATCCCCTCCACAGCACACAACCCACTCCCATACCTGAACGTCCACCAAATCCAGCCATACTTGGCCTACTGGTTTGGTGCAGCCACATCTACACATAGTGACCACTACGCATATGTAGTAGGTAGTGTCACCCTAGGCAGTTTTAGGATTGCAAACTATGTATCTCTTGCATGTAAAACCCCCAGCACATTTTCGTAACGTCAGAAGAATGTTTGGTATTTGTCTTGTTTTGGTCTTGTTCAATTTTTGGGATATCCCTCATGGGATAAGTAACCTGTGTAAACATTAGAATGGGTAGGAAGACATGAAGTCCAGTCCTGTAGATATCTGGACACAAGTTGGAATGTGCAGTAGTGGTGCACGAGACTGTCCAGCCCTAGATGGTCATGCAGAACCTACTACCCAGGATCAAACACCTGCCCGTGACGCACATGTCCCGACACGAATAAGAGAGAGAATATATTGCACACATTTGCATAGTGGCACATGTTATAAGGGTGATGAAGGCACTGACATAAACAGGATACCCCCTGATCCACTTTGTGAGGGACAATTAATGTGTGTGTAGGCGTGACCTGACCAACAATGATACAATGCCAAATGTCCTGTGATTGTAGGAAATAACTATGTACCATACTGCATGTAACAGTTGCCCAAAGCGGTCATGTCAGGATAGAATAAATGTATTCATAGAAGAAACAGGCAAACAACAAAAGTGCCAAAGGTATAAGGCTCACAGCTAGGAAACAAATGAATGTTCTAAACCTGCACTGACCATGGCTATGTGTTGGCCCAAACAATCTGGTGTCCACAGTAGGGTTAGCATCTGTCCCGCTTTGCGAGGGACAGTCCCTCTTTGGACAGTTGTGTCCTGACAAAATACATTACAAATAGCAAATGTCCTGGGATTGTAGGACATAATTATGTCCCATATGTTATGTAATAGTTGCAGAAAATAATTATTTCAGTATCTAAAATACCTAAATGTTACAAGAAACAGAATAAGCAACTAAACCGCTACAACAATAGGCTTTTATGTAGGCAAATAAGTAAAGTTCTATCCTTTGTACTGACCGTGGGTATGTGTTGGCTTGTAAAATCTGATGTGTGTTCCGAAAATGTCCTATCTTGGCCATTTGAAAAGGTGGCAACCCTAGTCCCCAGAATACATCCCAACCTGTACATATGACAATGTCAACGCTACCAATGGTCAGAGCATTCACACAATAACTGGCCAGCCTCTTAACCACTGACAAAGCCAGTGACCTTTGGGGGAAAGGTCTTGAATGAGAATGACTACTTACAACAATGAAGAGTAATAGACGCATTTAACTGCAGAAAATTAGTAGTATTACGAATCTGTCAACACGTTCCAAGTTAATAGTACTAATATAGTAGAAGTGTCCGTGATTGCCCCTGAGTTGTCATAACCTTTTCCCTGTCACTGTAGAAATGAGTCCCCGAGTATCACAGAGGTCCGTACACATAAGTACACCAACCAACCAACTGTCACATCTGTTGACAAGACTATTGCATACCTGTAGTGAATTTATAACAGATGCCCAGAATAATATTCATTTTATCTATAAATGAAAGAAATAGCCAAATGGGAAGGGAAACACGTGGAAACCACCCCCCCAACCTGCATTATGTAGTGGAACCACTCCCAGCCCTAAATTATGTAGCACCGACCCAATAATGTGGTCAGAGGTGCCCAAACACCTGCTTCTGTAAACACAGGTAGAATGTTAAAATCCGGACTAACTTTGTCCATGTGCTATGTCTGATCTTTGAACAGTGCCAGGACAGTTCTAGTCACCAATCAGCCGAATTTAAACCGGGACCAGCACATGAACACCATGACAATCAAACATGCGTATGTGCGAGGACTATAAGCATAGGAGTTCTGAATATCCTTGGAGTGAGTAGACTTGCAGCATGGGTCCAGAGCAGTAGGAAACAGGGAATGTCCTAACTGTAGTACTGCAGTTTTCCCAGCAGGAGAATGAATGCCTGTTGTGTAAGGGAAGCGGTGAGGCATATGTCAGAGTAGCTATGAACCATGGGTATACATATAAATGAGCCAAAACACCAATAGTGTAGTGGTTACAGCATCCGCCCAACGTAAAGGCATTCCCGGTTCAAGTACGACTATAGCACATATTAATTCTGTAATGAATGCCTCTGTGTTGTAAAGCCAACATTTATACATGTAAAGGTGTCCGCTTTCGCATGGGTCTGTTAACCGGATTCCATACTTTCATAAGGAATAAGGCACATGTAATCCCAAAGAAGTGCCTGTAAACATATGTAACTCAGAATAAGTAGATGCAAGTGTGCCTGCGCGGGTGTATGCAGCTATTAGCATAGCAAATGTATGTTGTCTTGTACAGCTGTAACTTTTATATATATAGATAGATAGATGTGTGTATAGATAAATATCCACAGACATAACAGAAATATGCAATTATATATCTACATATTTATCTATATATACATATATATATATATATATATATATATATATATATATATATATATATATATATATATATATATATACACATATATATATATATATATATATATATATATATATATATATATATATATATATATATATGTGTGTAAGGAAAACGAAAGATGAAAGCAAACATAAGGGTTTTGAAGGGAATCCAGAGCAAGTAAGGAATTATGAAGTGCTCGCAGTGTATGCCACATAAAGCTGCACAAGTGTGAGTAGAGCACCACTCTTCACACCAGAGGAAGGGTTATACCAGTGGCCATAACATCGCTGAAGTGCAACGTCAACATTGTAAACAGACGGAATGTAGTAAATGTTGCGACCACCTACACTTGTAACCCGCAAATCGTTCGTAATCCATAACACCAGGAAAGGCACGTATGTGCAAATATGAATGGATGGTGAGCCTGTGAATACATGAGGTGGTACAAAATGTGTGTAGGGCGCCAACGCTCATGAGAGAGCAATGTGTAAAGGTGTGTCATGGCTGTGATATCAGGTGTATAATGGCTGTTATGCGTGGAAACTCAACACGGGTGTGCAGGAGAAACTATGGATATGCGATTATGGACACAGGAGTGCTAGGGTATGTTACGCCGGGTGCAATGGAGCAGCCCGTGGAGGTCAGCTAGTATGTAAGTGTGATTCCCAGATAGAGCATCGTTTGTGTGCAGACATGCGTGAATGGGCGTATCGTTGTCGGACGTTGTGCGTCAGGGCTGGCAGCCCGGCACGTAAAACCTATACGCCACCCATGAGCGGAATGGAGTTCTGCTGTGACAACCCCAAACCGGGAAAAGCAGAAAGACACAACTACATGAAGACAACAATATGTTGACGTACAGTCACAGTAACACAAACACACATCCTATCAACAGTAATAATATGAATGCGCACAAAAACAAACACAGTAGCAGGAATAATAGGCTGCGCATATGAGGAATAGGTTGAATGACACTGTATCACATCCCAGTTAGCAGCGGCACCCCAGACATGAAAAACGTGCGACATCCATCCGCTGTATAACGTGCAATATACTGAGCACAAGTTCACTGGAGTGAAGTGTCGGTGTCATAATGACTAAGACAATAGTATGCTGTTGAAGCAGAGATAAAACCCAATACGCATGTGTAAGTGTCCATGTCCGGGAAATGTATAGGTTAATGGACACACAGATGTATATATAGATAAAAAAGTATATATACCTATATCTATACTAATTTACATACACATATATATTCATACGGATATATATATACATACACAAGGATATACTATGGATATATATATATATATATATATATATATATATATATATACACAAACAACAGGTACTGATATATACACATACACACAAAACAAAATATATATGTCAGTGTAGATATACACATGTACATAAATAGGTTACTTCACAGCAATTAGGGGTAACATATTTACAGCCCAGGCATATGTGACTGGGAGGTCCAATAAATAAACGTTGTACCCCCCACATTGCCCAGCTAGGCCAGACAGACATACAGACAGGAAATACAGATCAATTCACTGCCGCTGTCCAAAACACCGGTAGGAAAGTACCAGTGGGAGAGTTCTGCAAGGTCTACACTTTAAACATGGATAACGGTGTCCCTTGCAGGACCCCAAAAATTCAGGGTACGTGTGAATCTGCTGACATTAATACATGCAGGATGTAGGTGTACATGGAACAGTAGGTTGTGCAAGTGTGATAATACATGGGTTGACAAAACGTACAACATGTGTCCCGGGATGGGGAGAGTGGGCAATGCGTAGGGGTGTGCTCATACCTATGCTGCGCTCGCAGTAAGTATTTGTCATGACTACTGTAGAGGGGTGCCAGGTAGGTGGACCATGGGTATGCATTAATGGGCTTAAGTGTGCAGGTGCTGGTTGGCAGAGATGTAGTAGGCCCGCCCAGTGGAAGTCATTAATATTCCTATGTGGGCATAGCATATGCCTACACCTCCCAAACCTGAAGAGCACATCTACCGGATAGTCTGTAAACCATCGAGGTAATACATAGAGACCAAATCAGTGCTGTGTACCCGATTAGCATGGACGTCCATAGTTATGTATCAGAATGTAACAAAGTCCAACTAAACACTTCCAGAACTAGTGACATTAGGTGAACAGGTGATGACAGATGACAACATGTATGAGTCATAAACAGCATGTACCTCGACAAATGTGAATGAATACATATGCTCTGTGACTGTGAATGGGTCTGGTTAATAGAACCAATCATCTAAATGTGTCCCATAGGGTGTTATGCAATGTCCCTGATACAGTGTTCATTCACACCCATTGGTATGCGAGTTCTGCTACTGATGGAAAGTGCATAATTTGCTGACCACCTTAGGTAGATGACAGCATAATAGAAGAGGTTCAACACCCGTACGCCTGCGAGGGACACACCCATCTGGGCAGTTGTGTCCTGCAAAATGACAGTTATGGCACATGGCCTGTGAGTTCGGGAATGGAGGCTATATAGTGTGTGTAGTGGTGTCAGACATCAATTTGTTGTATCAGTAACAGCTACATGTAATAGGAAACAGTATTATCAATTATAATGCTACATGAATAACCTTAACGTATGCAAACCGTGGAAGTCGTCCGTTTACTACTGGCTGTGGGTATCTGTTGCCTTGACACATGTGATAGCTCTACATATAAGGTCTATAGGGGCGCCACCATTCTGAATAGCCAAAGTGGAACCTGCTCTGTAGAAATGTCAGATGTACCAGGGCAGAACATACCTACAGCCATGCATAGTACAGAAATATACATATCGGAACAAATCAAAGCGTAGTCTAGCAGCAGTAAAGTTGCTTATGCTACTACATATGACATATCGATGTGTCAGGTATACAAGACCTGTAACAAGCAACCAGTACAGACACGTACAACATGAGAATGTCCCCTAATCAGGACAGTTGCAATGGCTAGAGTATTGTCCATACCACTCAACTGTCCCTGAATGTCAGGTACGTCCCTGAGTTTGACTGAAAGTTTAACTCTGTCCCTCTTAATCCCTCCTAAAATTAGTGGCTGTTGAAGGAAAGGTGGTGAATTACACTTACTGACTAATGACAATAAGTAAGAGTTATAAACAACTGTTACTTCAGAATATGTGTATTAAGTCATATGCTCTGATTCTGTCAATGTTTCAAGTTAATAGCACTACTTTTGTAAAAGTGTCCCTGATTTTTCTTGACCTGTCCCTGATTCTGTAGAAATGTGTCCCCGATTGCTGGAGAGTTCTGGTATTGTCACATGAGATATGCGTGATGAGGGACTGTCCCATGCAAAGTGGGAAAGGTGTCACTCCTACAGTCTCCTGTCGTGCAATCTGAAAGGTGGACAACGTGCAGTAGGTATGCGGTAGCATGACTCGGCGGACAGCTGCATTAACAAACTCAAGTCACATGTCAGCATTGCAGAGTATCGGTTCCCATGTATCAGGCAGATGAGAACAGATTGTATGAGGAACATGCATATAATATGATTACGCCACTGGACAGGCCGCCGAGTCCGTACAGTCGAATGCCTGCCATCACAAAATGGTTACACATACCCGATACTGTAGTCATGTAATCTGATGTAATACGCATCAAAAGGGATCGCACATACCCAGCGTGAGTGACAAATGTAAGCGGAAATGTCGGTGAGCGAGCGGCTGTAAGCGTGTTTGTCTACCAGTATGCCAGTAGTGCACTGTCAAAGAAATGTGGAGTCTAAACGTGTATAAGGTCCTGTGACCAGAAGTCAGCAGTGCTTAACACTGTGCACACCCACGCACAACTGCTCCCACCTGCTGGAATGTGCCTTACCCAGTCTGTATCCAAAGGCGTCAGCCTGTCCGCAAACAAAGAACCGCCCTATACATGTGATGGTAGAAGTACCCTGCGCACATAGCTCATGTGAATTAACAATAGACCATGGCATATGTACAGACAATAGACCACACACACACCATACAGCGCAGACTTCCAACAGTATAGCAATGTACTGGCAGATATGTCCTGACCACTGGTGTATGCATGCCTGGCCGTCCTGTGTTTCAGTGTGTGAGCATGCCCAGTATGACTGTTACGCATGTTGTCGACCGACATTACCGTCATACCGTCATGTGTGTGAGCATGCCAAGTATGGTCAACTGTATTGCATGTGTCACATGTCCAGATAGTTAGTACTGTGTTGCTGACCCCTCCATTCTACACAGACAGGTGTCATGCTGTGTCTGCAGGGTAGCTAATGGTCATGTGGCATTGACAGTTGCTACATGTCTGCATAGCGTGGGGGGACATCCAACCACAACCACAGTCCTACACAGCACCGTGGGTGGTGCACATGACTCTCACATGTGTAGGTTTGACGGGGGGCACAGCCAACAGTTGTACACATCTGCCACTACTGTACTGGTATGCCAGGTACTCCATGTCAGTGTGTGGACCTACCTAAATTGCTGGTTGGAGGGATACCAGGGTACGTCAGTTCCCAGCTTTAATTACCAGCACAGTGGTGCTGGACGTCCTAGCTTACACAACCTACATCAAACTGCATGGCCTGCTGTCATCTGTGTGTGTCTTAGGGGGTTGGGGTCATTCATTGGGCATATCCATAGGCCATCGTATATCATTTGTCTGTATTGGTCCACATCTGTCCAGCTGCATGGAATGTGTGTGGTCTGTACGGACACACATGATGGTTAGCCCATAATCTGCAGTGGGTTAGGACACCCTGTGTACTACAGGCTACCATTGTGACCCCCTGTGCTACAGAGGTCATGGTGCCACTATGGATGTGTTCTGGCTGCTGCCCTAACATTTGGCCACCACAGTCACTTGTATGCTCACATACATACCATAGCAATGGGTAACTACACATTCTAATACAAATGCCACTTGTTAGGTCAATAGACATACCCTGGGTGTGTTCCGGACTTGAGGACGGTGCTGGCGTACTGCCTATGGTGGATGCACACAGTGCACCTCCTATACATGGCCGAGCACAGGTACTGTCATGTTTGTCATCCATTGTACTGTGTGCGGGTCAGAGAGGGGAGATCTGTGGGTACCTACTGTGTCAGTGAATATGCCTTGTGTTGCCTCTTTGCCAAGGGCAGGTCATACTGTGCACGGGCTTTCGCCGACTGTGCCCTGCTCAGGTAGTTCCTTCACCAAGTCACACTGTGCCTGTACAGGCCTTGGCAGTGGTGTTGGACTGTGTGGCCCTGCCCCATGCTGTTCCTGCTGCAACTGTTACTGCAGGATAAGATTGTGTAGCATAGCAAATACCATAACAACTTGTATGCATGTAGCTTGTGAATACTGCAGAGCTCCAACAGATGTGTCCAGATACCAGAACTGTGAACTGAGCATCCCAAACACATGCACAAGTATATGTCTTGCCTGTGCATCCGCCTCAGTATGGTGTGAGTGTTCAGGTGTGTGTGCATTGCTGATGGGTGTCATCAGCCATGACACCAGTGTTTACCCAGCATCCCCCACTAGGAGACTGTAGGGGATGTCCATATTGGCATTGGTGTGCTACAGCTGTGTCAGAAGCCATATATCAGACACATCATAGCTTCCAGGGCAGACAGCACACACATTCAATCTCATGCCCTGGCCATCGCATATGGCTTAGCTGGTGGAGGGTATGCCCCTGCAGTGACTGTAGGCCCTACCCCACTCACCGGGTGGTGCTACGATGTGTATGTGTGTGCAGGCTATAGCACCCAGTACCCCAGGGTAGTCATCCATGTGGTTGAACAGATGCATATTGCTGGTCTACTAATCACATGTGTTGAGGACATGTACGTGCTCACTAGCATGTGTTGACATGGTGTCTATGAACTGGTGCAATACTCTGGATGCAGATGCCTGTGAGATACCCATGATATCCCCAGTTGTGCTGTGTGAGGTACCTGTGGCTAGTACACCTAGGCCAACACATACCATGGTATCCACTGTGATGTGTTTCCCTCGGCCTGTTTGATGTGTCAGGTGTGGCAGGCACAGGTCAACAAGTTGCTGTAGGAGGTCTCTGTCCACCCCATAGTGCTCCAACATCCCCAGCCCATGTAGCCCCTGGTAAGTCACCCTCGGTCTATAAAGTCTTATGTCACCCCAGTAAGGGTTGTTCGGCAGCATACACATCCTCACTGCCCCAGCCTCCTGCACATGTTGGTATATGTTGCCTGCTGCAGCCTGTGTCATTTGGTTGGACTGTGTCGTGAAATGTCCCTGCAGATATACACCGGTGGTGTAGAGTGCGGACGAAACCTGTGTGTATGCTGCTTGCTCACATTAACGTACTGTTCATGTGCGGGCTGGCCATGTCATCTGCTGATTGTGCTGATCAACACCTGTTTGTGCAGCCTGTACACCCTGACTACCCCACCACTGCTGTCATCCCTCCCAATGTCACCAGGCAGGTATAGACACACCCCTAGCTTAAGTGTGCTAAGGCAGGAGCATTCCCGAGGTACAGTACTGCAATGTACGTACAGTATGCCTGACCCCCCTCCCATGCTGTCAACTATATTCGAGACCTGCACCTGGCTGACTACACACATACACTCCAGGGACCAGCAGCACACCCTGGTGATAAATGTGATACACTATAGTCAACCTCATCTGCATAGTATAGTCTTCTAATGAATAGTTATATGACCCATACCGAACCTCCAAATTAATAACCACTGCTCAGTGTCGCTCAGATCCATACACAACTGGCAACAGGTGCCTTACTATCACCATATTTGATGTCCCATGGTCTTCCCAGCAACAAAATAACTGGTGTCTACACGACTACAACCCATGGCCCTGCACACTACAGACAATGTGCATTACCACCACGCCATGGCAGATATACATAGATCCCAGGTTATCACGTACAGATCATCCGGCACAAACATTCAATAGTGCTGATGTCCCCAGACATATATGTTCACATCTATGTCCACCTCTACATCTACATATATCATATATATTATTTGTATACATATATACATGGATATATATATATATATATATATATATATATATATATATATATATATATATATATATATATACATACACACATATACATGTACACACATATGTAGATATGGCATTTATATCACAACAGCGGACCACATGACAGCAATGCATTAGACAGGAATGAAAAAGAAACTACATGTGCCACCTACATCATGTAGTGTTGTTACTATCAAGGCACGTGTGTTATGTTGCGTCACATGGGTCAGACCGTATCAAGGGTAAGAGTAGGGCTGCTGACAGTTACTCACCAGACCTATTGGCGAATGTATGTGTTGACAACCCAGTGTCTTTGCAGAATATGCGGGCTGTGGACACTATATAGGTCAGCAATAAAACACAATGAACACATCCCACAGCTAGCCACCCACAGATACCAACACATACGGTATAACTGCCAAACACACACACCTGCCATGCCTTGGAATCGAGCACCTACCTGTCTAGTCTACCACACTACAGCATTATCCAGTAACAGAATGAGCTACTGAGTTCCAGCATCACTGCACTCCCACAGGCATACATCTAGGTGGATGACATCATCCGCAAAGGCAAAGACGCCGATAGGGAATGTATGTGGAGTGAGCCATCTAAAATCATTACTCTGTCTCCAGGAAGCTGGAAACACACACACACACACACACACACACACACACACACACTTGGCAGGGCTGGGAGTCGAACATACACCTAACTACCTTATCACACAACAGCATTACGCAATTACACAATGCGCTATTGAGATTAGTGGTACACAGCACTCCCAGAGGCATATTTCTAGGTGGATGACATCATCCGCAAAGGCAAAGACGCCGATAGGGAATGTATGTGGAGTGAGACGTCTAAAAGCATTACTCTGTCCCCAGGCAGCCGGAAACACACACACACACACACACACACACACACACACACACACACACACACACACACACACACACTTGGCAGGGCTGGGAGTCGAACATACACCTAACTACCTTATCACACAACAGCATTACGCAGTTACAGAATGCGCTATCAAGATTACTGGTACACAGCACTCCCAGAGGCATATTTCTAGGTGGATGACATCATCCACAAAGGCAAAGACGCTGATAGGGAATGTATGTGGAGTGAGACGTCTAAAAGCATTACTCTGTCCGCAGGCAGCCAGAAACACACACACACACACACACACACACACACACACACACACACACACACACACACACTTGGCAGGGCTGGGAATTGAGCATACACCTAACTACCTTATCACACAACAGCATTATGCAGTTACAGAACGCGCTATCGAGATTACTGGTACACAGCACTCCCAGAGGCATATTTCTAGGTGGATGACATCATCCGCAAAGGCAAAGATGCCGATAGGGAATGTATGTGGAGTGAGATGTCTAAAAGCATTACTCTGTCCCCAGGCAGCCAGAAACACACACACACTTGGCAGGGCTGGGAGTCGAACATACACCTAACTACCTTATCACACTACAGCATTACGCAGTTACAGAATGCGCTATTGAGATTACTGGTACACAGCACTCCCAGAGGCATACTTCTAGGTGGATGACATCATCCGCAAAGGCAAAGATGCCGATAGGGAATGTATGGGAAGTGAGCAGTCTAAAAGCATTATTCTGTCCCCAGGCAGCTGGAAACACACACACACATACACCTAACTATCTTATCACACTACAGCATTAGGCAGCTACAGAAACACGCTATCAAGATTACTGGTACACAGCACCCAGGCATATTTTATTTAGGTGGATGACATCATCCACAAAGGCAAAGACGCTGATAGGGAATGTACGTGGAGTGAGACGTCTAAAAGCATTACTCTGTCCGCAGGCAGCCGGAAACACACACACACACAGACACACACACACACACATACACACACTTGGCAGGGCTGGGAATCGAGCATACACCTAACTACCTTATCACACAACAGCATTATGCAGTTACAGAACGCGCTATCGAGATTACTGGTACACAGCACTCCCAGAGGCATATTTCTAGGTGGATGACATCATCCGCAAAGGCAAAGATGCCGATAGGGAATGTATGTGGAGTGAGACGTCTAAAAGCATTACTCTGTCCCCAGGCAGCCAGAAACACACACACACTTGGCAGGGCTGGGAGTCGAACATACACCTAACTACTTTACCACACTACAGCATTACGCAGTTACAGAACACGCTATCGAGATTACTGGAACACAGCACTCCCAGAGGCATACTTCTAGGTGGATGACATCATCCACAAAGGCAAAAAAAACGATAGGGAATATATGTGGAGTGAGCCGTCTAAAAGCATTACTCTGTCCCCAGGCAGCTGGAAACACACACACACAGACACACACTTGGCAAGGCTGGGAGTCGAACATACACCTAACTACCTTATCACACTACACTACTGACTAAGTCACGTGACACCTGTAACACTTACATCCTCCCGTGTGCATATAGCAGCACAATTGCCGAAGCTAGCGTCGGTACACATAATGCGGCCAATACCACTGCATGTCTGTCAGACGTATCATCATATAGCAGGTGTATCATTCACAGTACTGCCATGTGTGTTTGTTTGTGTGACCATAAATGCCACATATGGTGGGGAATACATCCCAATTGTTACACACCCCTGTACACTGTTGTAGAGATCTGTACATACTGCAGTCTGGAAAGCATGACATAGGCAGGGGTGGTGTGTGTATCACATACATGTCAGCTATTCATATGTGAATGACATTTGTGGACTCCACAGTGTGTGTGTGTGTGTGTGTGTGTGTGTGTGTGTGTGTGTGTGTGTGTGTGAGTGTGTGTATGTATGTATGGCTGTCTGGTGCATGGAGTGAGGCTGTATGCTGCCATACAGAACAGACAGGATCCCCAACCTCTCATGGCGATGCAGTCTACTACCCTGTTGATGCCATCAGTCTCAGCCTTACTGGCTACCTGTACATGTTCATTCTCTGTGTCGCGTTGTGTGGGTGCACAGTACTGTGAGGGTGATTACCACATAGGCAGGGGTCCTCACCTCAACACTATCGAGTGTGCATTATAGTGTTGTTGACCCAGTGAGTGTGGGCATGTTACTGTGTGCTTCTGTGTATGTCTGTGTGTGTTCTCATCCTGTAATGTGACAGGGTATTACTGCTACACAGTGAGGCCTCATGCTATCAAGTGGCCTCTAACGTTATCATCGGCCAGACCGCTGTGTAAACCCCCCGCATCATGTCAACATACCTGTGATGTGACCTGGTATGGATGTCACGTCTCTAGCCACTGTAGCCTATTAAACAGCCCACATGCTTCTGGATCAGTAGATGTGTGGACATCTGTGGAATGGTAGCCTTTCTAACAGTCAGGTTGAGGCTACGTATAGCATGCTTGTATTGCCATACATGCCTGTGAGTACTCCACATTTACACATGGGAAACTGCAAACACTGCTACTTGTTGGCACATGCAAGTAGACCATAAGGAGGGAACCAGGGCATCATTACCAACATGCTGTTACTGTTGTTACCAAGACACATACTGTGAACATATAACAATGCATTATAAACCTGTACTACATGGTATGTCTGGTGCGTGTCAACAGTACACAACTAATGTAATATACAATTCTCTCACTATTCTGTTCACCCTGTACATCAGACCATTTGAGCATGTCCCTGCACCGATGGTGTGGATGACAGGGATGTGGCACAGGCATCATCATATGCACAGGGTGATAATGTTTGCCAGGGGCATAGGCTGCACCAGTGGATGACATCATGTGTGTGGGTAAGGGCCGGTGATCTGATTGGACATGTGTGGTCATTATGCATGTGGGTGTTGCGGTGCCCTACAGATGTTTTTGCTGTGTGCGTGTATGATTGCACACAGTTCTGACTTTTGCCAGGCCTACACAGGGGTATTATTGACAGCTCCAGATTGTACAGACCAGGATGTACAGCTCACTGTGTCCGGCCATTGCCACATGACCTGTGCCTGCCAGGGATTGCACGGGCACTACCAGGTGGAGGTACAGATTGGCTACTGTCCGATGACACATGTCCACTGGAACCGTGTCCCCACTGGGAACGTCCAGGGCCATGTCCACGTGGCCTGCTGTGTCCTGGTGTGGACAGCGCAGCACCTGTTGTACTGCTACTGCTACCGGCACTATGGGACTGAGCATGTGAGGTGGCTCATTCATGTTGACCTGCACTAGGTGGTGTAGCTGGCCTACGTCCATGTGGTCTACGCCTCACTCCTACCAGATGTTCCAGCACAGACAGCTCATGCTCGCAGATTGCCATGCAACGATCAACGATTCCAACCATGTCACCTTATCACCTGTCCAGAACATCAGCAATCTGCTGTTGAGCATTTGCCAATGCCTGGATGTTGTCATTTAGAGTACGGATAGCAGCCCTCTGAAGCCTCTGCCCTTCTCTGTTCTGCCATTCAGCATGTGCCTGTGCCGCCATTACAGTCTGGAACATGCGTCTGGTGACACCAGCTGCTGCGCTTTGTCCTGCAAGTGCATGTCTGCCAGAGGTCCTCCTACGAGCAGCACTGGCCACATGCCTGTGTGGCACATCTGCAGTCATTACACTGACACCATGGTGTGGAGACACACCTTCTGTAGCCACCACATGTTCCTGTTCCAAGCTAACACACGCTGACTGTCCTTCCTCTATGGCCACTGGTGATGGGGTATGTATTGTCATGAGAACTGTGTGCGGGGAAGAGGGGGACATAGCTGGGATGGCAACCATTGGCACAGATTCAGCCCCTGACAACCCTGCCTGTACCTCATGCATATGTTCATCACTGCTAGTATCTGTGGGGACACTAACATCAGACGGACCGCAGGAGGGTAACGCACCTACATCACCTGTGAATGCAAAGAAAGACTCTACATTACAATACACACACACACACACACACACACACACACACACACACACACACACACACACACACACACACACACACACACCATGCATGTGATTTGACAGATGGCATGTAGCATGCATGTGATACAGCAGACGGCATGCAGCTCAGACATTAATAGTGGTAGTTAGCATACCTCCCTGGGTTGCACACAACAGCAAGCAGGTGTCATATCAGTAGCCATGCAGTTCACACAATCATGGTAGTAAGCATGCATCCCTGTGATACATCATGTGGACCAGCACAGGTTAACAGTACACATGGCTGAAGTGACCTTGACATGTAATCTGCTGACATGTGCATTGACACGCATACATGTCGGACACAATGGTGTCCTGACACATGTACAGCATTGTAATGGGTATCACATTGCAGTGTTGTCTGTATGCCCTACAGATAGAATGCACATTTAGCAAATGTGCATGAGCATGGAAGGGTAGTGTGAGGCATCTACATTGCTATACAGTGTGAAGTACAGACACTGTGCCATTGCATGGCATCATGAGGCATCTATATTGCTATACAGTGTGTAATATGCACACATTGCATAGCCATAACTGCATGCATACACATGACATAACTGTGGATTGTGACCCACATTGCTGAGGTGTATACACACCAAACCATACAGGTCACTAGAAGACCTATGGATGACACCCCTGCACAACTACTACAGAGTATTAGCTGCCTGGCAACCATGTCCACACATGGCAGACTTGTCAGTACACCATGTCCCACATGACACTGATGTACCACACACACGAGATGCACAGCTGACAGTGATGTCCTACAGCAGCAAGGGAAATGTATGGTATCTGTGGCCTGATGTGGTGTCAATGTCTATGGAAGCTGTACAGGTGACTACTGTCATGCTATGACACAGTTGTGATGTTCAACGCATCTTATATGGTCGACTTACCTGACACCTCCACTCGCTGTGCACAGGCTTTTAGGATGTCCAATGTACCACATCAACTGTATAATCAGTCAACTAAGGCTATAGTTGGACCATGTGTGGACAATGTGCAACAGGGTGTATACACATCACATCTACTGTGTGGCTACATGTCTCTGGCCATCCTCCATGGCCATGTGTGAACATGTGTTGGCCAAATGTTTGTGATGGCCATCTATCTCACATGTCTGTGTAGTCCCATATGACATACACCCATAGATGTCAGATATGTCACCGTCCACAGGGCTATGCAGACAACGGGTTGTATGTTTGGTATGTGGGGTATGTATTATGGGATAGTGTGACAATATTGCAGCCAGAACACTACATGTCTGGGACATGTCAGATGGCACATCACAATGTGTGCACCCATTGCAGGGGCATATAACACAATGGTGACTCCTGTGGGCTGCCCATATCCCAGCTCACTGTGTGGTACTGTTTGCGTACCACACGTGTTGTTCCAATGTTTAGTACATATGCCTACATTGAACAACACCTCCACCGTTGTATGCACAGCTGTCCACACATGTAGCAATGACAGATACTGTGGTTTCATGTCGGTGTTTCATTTCATTTGTATATATTGCACATGGGTAGCCAGTGTGAATGATTGGAGATGCAACCTGTATATCATGACTGGACTATACATCATGTGTACATGTGTTAACTGGCCACATGGCGAATAGCTATATGCATTAACATGCCTGATACTGATGACAGTCTCACCTGCAATGGACTGATGTCTGTGCGGCATGCCAGAGGTACCTGTATAGGGGAGACACAGCAGTTTGAACATTATCCATGACTGTATGACAGCCACAGGGTGCACTGTGCATGTTAACACATTCGCCTGTACAATAGCATATAGTATGCACATGTGTGCATACACAGGGTAGCATACTGTAGTATGCAGCATGTGTGTAAACATACCTTGCATATGATGTTACATTCCATATTGTACATGACACATGCAACTAAATGGGATATAATAGTCATATGTGCAGTAGTGACTTACCAGGCAACTCCAGGCTCATTGGTTGGGAGACACCCACCTCCACGATGGCAGCTAGTGTTTGTGGATGCTGTTCTGAGGGTGTCCCCAGGCTGGCCAGTAGCTCCTCGATGTGTGTGAGTGGGGACTGGGTTGGTGAACCACCACCTGTTCCACCTTGTTCCCTAGCGAGTGCAGTGGCATGCTGTTTTGCATGTCGTATCAAGTCCATGCAGTGTCTGCGCACCTGCTGGTAGGTGCGGTTATGGCCACCCACATCATTAACCCTCCTGCGAAGGTCCTGCCACAGGTCGTCACGCTGCTGGGCATGCTGTGGCACATGACTGAACAACACCTCGTAGTTCTCATGGAGGTACAGGATGAGGACATCATCCTCCTGGCAGCTGTACGCTGGCAGGCGTGAATGAGGCATTATCTAGAAGACATAATGATGGTGACAGGTCACAGTATCACAGAGATGTACAGAGATACAGCTGCACATACATTTGTATTAAATCTAGTACATCTGCACAGTTATCTTTGCAAATCATCATGACACTGACATGACTGACATGTTTGTGTCACACATGTAACACCCGTTATGCATTGGATATCATCACCATATATGTGTGTCACCTCATTACATTGTTCATACTCCATGTGAATGCTGTCTTGATGTGGGCATGTCTGTTTGCCTGTACTGGTGTTCTTACCTATCAGCACATGCCTGGATGTGTCCACAGTGATGCTGTTGACCTTGATGCTGTGTACATGTCACATATCAACACATACACTGCCTTAATGGACATGAGCAGTGACAATGCACACATATGCACAGAACCTTTACATGCATGTGTTTTGCCATATACATCTACACGGCACTGTACAGCAGTTCAACATCCTGCCACGGATCGCCTGTGTTGCACATGTGATAGACATGGGACAATGGCTAGCCGGACGTCATTCACAGGGATGGTTATCAACTATAGCATGTACAGGCAAGGTTTCCTAGCTGTATCCAACAGCCATTTTGCCACCGCGAGATGCATCAGTGCCACATTACTGATCCAGACAGTTAATAATACATCTACCATGCGGTCATCACACCATGTATGACAGAGATGACATGTGCAGCTTTGATGGACAGGGTTGCATGGTATGGCGGGAGTATGTAACATGTATTGCACAGGGATCTGTCCAGCATGTGGCGATCCTTGTAGTAGGATGGTGGCTGTCCATGACGTATGTCTTTCAGATCAGGATATGTACATGTAGCATGTCCAACATCACAGTGTAGCACATGTCTTTATGCAAGGTAGCCAGCATGCTGCATAGTGGAAGTGAGGATTGTGAAGGCTGGTATCACCCATCCACGCATGGCCAATACCCCTTAAAGGTGATATGTGATCCGATATTGGTCACCCGAGTGCTGAGTATGCCTGTCCAATGAACTCCGTGCTCATGGATGGCACCCTGTCATGACATGGGTGCCTCATATGACTACTTAATAGGCCTGGAGATGTCACCAACTCAGGGAGGTGAACTACACAGCACCATCCCTTACACAGTGTCCATAATGTTGACCTCTGCCTAGGTGGTAGTTAATGGGTACAGGGTTATTCACCCAGCAGTGACAATGCTATTATCAGCTGCCAGATTGTGCACATATGTCACACACCTCACCCACAAAGCCCATTCTGTATGTTGTCCACAACACTGAGACAGCTATTGCTCCTAGGTCATGGTCTTTCACATCCTTACATACACAGATGCCTCCCATTTGTCTGTGTGGAATGGGCTACAATGAGGGGGGAGTACAAAACATTAACCCTGTTTTACTGTAGCTGCCACTGGTGTGATATGCACATGTCACTCTGACACCTTTTGTAGTGTTGATTCTGTCAACAGGCCACTAGTAGAACACTCCTGTGAGATACGAAGGTACATCTAGTATACTCAGTGTAGCTGGAACATGGTATGGGTGATGATGTCCTATGACCTGTCATAGGTATGCTATGCAGTGTGAAATCATCCATACTGTCATCTACTTCTGTACTGCTAACATCTACATTGATAAAGGTTCATAGACTTGCAGACCATAGTCAGCAGGGTAATAGTGCAGTGTTTCCAATTATGACTGTCGTCTCCACTTGTGGGTTGCAGTGGGTTGATATTATCCAACACCCTATCTGTATTGCATATTCATGCTCAGCACTTCTTCAGAACTTGTGAGTAGTTCATGAGCTACTAATTACTATAGCACCCATTCTAACTCATTTCTTACAAGTACACTGTCTGTCCTTACATTTCCAGCTTGCTTACAGTACAACAGCTGTATTACACACGTAACTCACATATCTCGTGAGGCATGGTTGAATATACAGGCATGTCCAACTGTCACGTACCAGTGCTATTGCCTGTCTATATGATGAATATGGTGAACATGTGGCAATAGAGTAATTGTCTCATGTACACAGTCAATGCTCACCTCCCAACATACGACACTACAGCCTGTGGGAGATGCACATATGTAGCCATGCTGGGGGTAATGCTCTCACCAACCCAGACTGTACCTGACATTCATGTGGAGACGTGTAACATTTGCAACACTCCCCAGTCATCACATAGTCTCACAAGATCTCCACCACCACAGGCCATACATAGTATGAGTACGACATTTGCAGAACCTCTCCATACTCTGTGTAGGCACCAGAGGCAGCCCCCATCACCAAACACAACAACAATTACTTATAGCCCGCAGACTCATGTGTGCCCATCAACTACAGCCAATAGGGTGTTATAACATACCCAACACACCAGTCATAGTTGACTCTGTAGGCGGTCACACTGGTGTCCCACTCAGCAGGCTACACAAGGCGATAGTCGCTTACATCTAGCTGTCGGGTAACTGGTTCTGCAACATATCCTATGCACCCATGCCACACCTCACCAGGTACAATTTGACTGTCATTCTCCATGTTAGTGTGACTGCCCTGAGATGTAACTTCCCAGACTACATGTGCAGGGACATGCAATAGCTCTCCGGTCTTGTAGCCCAGAAGGTGTCGGCCAAGCCCCGGGGAGCATTCTGCATTTATCCAGACTAGATACCACTGTACAACAACTGACTGTTTCACTTCACCAGTTGCCTATGCTTCTGCTGCCATTCCACAGGCATCCGGTATCTGTCCGCTTTGAATGACATGGTCTACAAAACACGATGCTTTGGCACAGATGACCTGCACCTGTCAGCCCTGGGAGTACAGATAACATGTAAGGCTCTTGCTGCTCATATACTGCCTGTCTTGCACAGTTTCCAATAACATTCACCACCAGAACGGGAACAGGCAAGCAAAACATGGGGTCATGTGACTCAATGCTTGACATCATCTCTGACGCACGCAGGCACGGCACTCCTTATAATGGACCACTTCAATATCTCTGCAGTGACTGGGACCTGCCTCTAGGCTCCACAGAGCACACCTGCACTGACAGGTTATACGCAGACCACATCTTTCAGTCATGTAACCTGGACTGGAACACCCACGGCTGAGGTGTGTCCATATTTCACTATGTTGTACACACCTCCTGGCTGGTTACTTAGCACAATGCATCAGAGGTGATCCACGTGCAACTAACTGTGGCCAGAACTGTTATACACATTGTAACATGCTATGGATTCAACAACATACCCCATGGTTACCGGCCCTCATTTCTTGGTGTACTGGACAGTAGGGTTCAGGCAGGTACTACTGATGTGTGACTGACACTACCCCACACTTAACTGGGATAGCTACTCATGTACCAAAGGCCAACGCTGTCCAGGATTCATAACCTCCACTCGGCTGGATCAACCCATACACACCACCACCAAGAACAACAATATCCTAGACATGGACATTACCAACATGTCACTGGTGTTCCACACCAGTGGTTATCCCCTCGTTGGTAGTTTCCAATCATATGCTAATCACCCTTGTTATCCACACCCTTCACGGCATACACAGTACAAGATTAGTACAACGCCTTCTACACACGTCTTATGACAGCAGTAGTAAACGTCATGACACCCGTGCAGATGGACAATGCACATACAAACACTGAAACATACCCCAGTGCACTTCATTAGCACTTACACGACTGCATGGATCATGCTATTCCAAACAGAGCCATGATGTACTCACCAGATAACGGACGCCACTCTGGGGGTCCAGTTCCATGGACATAATGTACAACAAAAGGTGGAGGCTGTTGCAAAGTGGAGTACAATTCCATGGGTGGGGTAGCTCACTGGTCAGCCTCAGTAGGGCTCCGGGATCCCTTATCACATCCTCCAAACCTAGCTATGTAAACATTACTGTGACACATTCCAGGGTGTACCACAAAGCATTATGGAGGTAGGTCAGTAGTCAATCACAATACCCACATCTGCTCAGTGATGTTGGCAACATCCTGGTGGATGGGTTCAATGCTAACTTTACACCCTCTCACTCCCTACAGGGACATAATCCATGCAGGAACATTGCGGTGTCCCTGCGGTCACAACTACAAAGTTCCAATCTGCACTGTCTAAGGCCTGGAACACAAACTCCATGTGACCGTACAACATCCCAGGCTGCGATTTACACAAACCTCAGAAAGACATGTCTCCCCACTTGGCCACTGCATTCACTATTAGCCTTGTATCAGACATTGTGGCCCCTGAATGGTGCACAGCAACAGTTATCACACTCCACACAGGTGGCACCACAATGAACCAGAGGGACTATTGCCCTATACACCTGACTGGACTGTTCTGCAAGGCTATGGGGCACATCATCATGGAAGTCATTCACAGAGACATTGGTGGGCTCCAGACCTTTGATGGCACCCAGGTTGGACTTGTTAGGGCCAGACCATGGCTCCTACACCTGGTGGACTCCTTTGATACAGTTACCAGGGTAGTTGATGATGGCAAGGGGGTCCACACAGCCTACATTGTCCTCTCATTGGCTTTCAGTACCGTTCTCCATTCTGGTATTGAGAACATACACATCCACCTGCACATGGACCCCTACGTCTCAGGATGTTATGCAAAGTGTCTCACGGATAGGACCCACACAATGTGGGTAGGATACCGTAGTACCTACTGTATTTCAGTTACACTTGGCATACCACAGTCCTCAGTCATAGGGCCCCTCATGTTCGGTATATGCTTCCCTGAGGTACAGGCTAGCACAGAGGGACTTTCCCTGACTAGGTTTCCAGACAACTGCATACAAGGTGCCATGATTGATCCACCAGCTGATACAGACTCCCTCCATAAGGGTGTCACTGTGACGGATACCTGATGTCGATAACATGGCCTCAAGCTGCATGACACATGGTGCATGAACATCCCCTTTGGATTACACCAAACACCCACTGACTATCACATAGGTGGTAGTAACCTACATACATGTGATATTATGCAGGATCTTAGTACACACGTATGTAGCACCCACTCCTTTGATAACCATATTGCCAATGTGGCATGGATATCCTTCTACATGGCCACCCTTATCTGTACTGGGTTTGTAGCTGGAACAAAGGCACCCATTGTACCTCTAAACTCCTGACGTGTACACACATTGAAGGGTAAAACACCCCATTTAGGGTGTACCTTACAGAACAGCAACGGCTTTACATACCACAACATTAACACACCATGAGGATTATTGAGCATTGAAGGTTGACATATGCGACAGTACTATGGACACCACGACTGTACACATTTGCATACTGCATACTCAGGGGTGACCTCTGTTGAACATACAGGGCCCATGTCCACAACAATATTCATGGATATACTCCACATAAGCGACATAAGCAAAAGCCACTAAGAGCAACATGGTTCATGGATATGTGCACAAACGCAACGATGAGTGGGATGTTCTTGAGGGTTACATTCCCAAACCAGACACTCACCAGCTTAGCAACATGATTCCTATGTACATCACGCAGGGACACTCAGTAGCACTGTTTATGAGATACCTCACTTGATGGATGGGAGACACACATGTACACCAGGGATCACTGCAGTGGCTGTACTGTGCAGAGGTGCAGGTAGCACATAGCTCTGCTGTTCACAGACAGGACACTACCCTAGAGAGGTGGTGCCGGTGTAAACACTGTAGTTGGGCTTACACATAGACTTGCCAGACAGCATAGTACCTCACTATGAACCTGTGAAGCTATTACATATCCTTTGTGCATGGTTAATTGAGTAGCTCTTCCATTTCAATTAGCTATCATGCTGTTACAGTGTCCCGTGACTACAAGCCATATGTATCCTGTTATTGTGTATTGTACATGCCAATAGACATACCTTTTGTTTGCATGATATAACTGTTATGCTGTGTAGAATATCTGACATATCTACCTACAATACTGTACATTACACATATTTTACATATTATCCCATAATGCAAAGCATACTTGCACAGCAGGACCACCTTAGGCATGTTATTGTCGTTATATGCCCATACACATGCCTACTGTGACAGTATATCAACATATACTATCCCCTGCTATGGCACGTACTTGTTGGACATACCCTACCACTGACGGCGGGTGGTGTGGAATTGTTCTGTTTAAAGCCCTCATGTAGCATCCCTTGTGGTGTCTGTGATGTTTACCTTGTGGCCCACAGCAGGACACACAATTTCTACAAGCGTTACTATGCTCAGCAAGACATCACTACATAATACCTTTTCCCACTTTATGCATTGCGGACACTTTTAATTAATACAAACCAGGCTATACATACACTAACATACTGAGTGTTCTACATACCTTGTTAGCGTTCTGAACTTTTGTAAATATCTCTCTTACACCTTTACTGTTTAAACGGTTCTATGGTATGAGCATATGGTTTGAATGTCTGGCAAGTCATCCTTATATAAGTCGATACCTGTAACATGTGGTTTCCTGCCGCCAATTGGTGTTCCTGAGTAAATTATTACATGCACATCAGCTGTGCAGCTACTCCATTCACCAATTACGTGGCAACAGTGGGGTATAATTGAATTCTCCACTTGGGCGTTGCCCTTTTGCCCTACCTTCGGGGAGACGGCCTGTATGTGTTTTGTTGTGTGGAATTGCAACTGCTATTTGTAGAGACATGGATATTTTGGATTCATGTCCCCCATGGATTGTGTGTGATGGCTAGAGTATGTGGTTCTACATGTGAGTGTACCTGTCATCTCAACCGTCTGATAAGGGACTATTGCAAACAAAACCTGTAACATCACCGTCTGTTCCATTATACAACAGCTATGATTTCACATGGCACCTTTACAAATGTGTCTCTCACAAGGTATGTTAATGCTTCTGCAGATGTAATTGAGTGAGTGGATGTTTGTGATGTTATTACAGTCTGTATTGCTATTGTTTTGTGTGTGGGAGATGTAGGTGGGTGTACATAGCATATACAGGTTTGTGGGGACTGCATTTCTACTTATTCCATATATGTCTGTGGGTTCCTTCCCTAATTGAAGACCTATCAGTTAGTAGACTGAAACTATGGTTGTTACAGGTTTATACACTGGGCCATTGGTAATTGGTTTCTATATAGTATGCAGGTGAGGTTGATACTTCCATACCTCTGGAAATACAGGGCTATGTAAAGGAATGTTACTAAATGACAGGTGTACCGTGTATTTCTGTCACAGATATTTGCACTCATTGCAGTTGTGTTGGTGACTGAACCTCTTTGGCATGGGTTGCCACCTTTTCAAATGGCCATAGTGGGACATTTGCAGGACACACATCGGTGTTTACAGGCCGACACATACCCATCGTCAGTACACAGGATAGCACATACTTTTATCCTGAATAGATACTTATTCTTGTAGCACTTTAGCTACTTATCATGTTTCATGTAACATTTACGTTTTTTAGATGCAGGCATAACTATTTAATGCAACTATTACATAATATATGGGACATAATTATGTCCTACAATCTCGGACATTTGCCCTTTTTAATATTTTTTGTCAGGACAAAACTGCCCAGGGAGGGGCTGTCCCTCTTAAAGTGGGACAGGTGGTAACCGTATGCCTACGGCCAGCTAGAACCACACCTACCGTAATGATCTACCTCCGAGTTAGCACTAACAGACACACGATGCAAACACACACACACACACACACACACACACACATTACAGTCCCACGGAAATGCACATGGCACCCTCAACACACACATACACAGAGTACGGCAATCACAAACACAGTTGAACACAGTACCTACGTGGACCGCAACACCAGCAGTCATAACTAAATGTCCCTTAATATCGTGATAATATTACACACGGTTCTAGTGTTCCAGTACTGTATTCTTTCAGTCTTTCAGCTTCGTGATTACGCGTGTCGGTATGTGACACATTCCATAGTTGGCAGTATCCTATTTATTTGTACCTCCATGGTTGTGTACATGTCATTGACCTATCTACATATTTGCAGATATAGGTGAATCCGTATATATCAACATATATCTCTCTATCACCCTTTCTATCTCTATTATGTATATATATATATATATATATATATATATATATATATATATATATATATATATATATATATATATAAAACAGAGAGAGTGACAGGCAGAATACACCTTTCATTGCATACATGTCGGTGTATACTGTTACCTGGACTCTGCACATTTGTGTTTGAACCTGTCACATTACACACCTGCCATTGGTACATCTTGGGTAGCTTAGTGTTAGGTGATTGTGTACATGATTGCGTGTTCTACTCCTGGCAGTGGTCATTTTACCCTTCAGAGCAGGCACTATTAGTACAGGGGTGAATAATGCTGGTTTCACCTGTTCTGGACATCATTGACCATGATCTGCGCGATATTCAGAGAAGCTTAGCCCTGTTTCGCGCATATCCGTATAGTCATATTTAAACAATGCTTACCAGCACTGGGCAACGCATATTCCCACTATCATGTGCTAATCATGATCTGATGACCTGCATCCAACATGCATTATTCCTGCCTTCGGGATTACGTTACATCCCCTGCAGGACGCGGGACCGGGAACATGCACGACAGTCACTGCATTTACCACTTGGGCATCTGGGATTAGTACACGTGTTATGGCATTTTGTATGTGGACTATACTACGGCTGTTACTACATACTGCGATCAAATGGGTAAATCAGTTATTTTACATATGGATGAGACCTATTAATGGTATGTCCAAGTGATGTTTAATGGATGTGCGCCAGCATTGGGTATGTATGTCACAGTGAGCCACACACTATAATGTGCTACACCTTCACACAACTGTAGGTGGAGCATGCTGGGGTGACAGATACCTGTCATGGGTACACCCCATGCTTCACCACTATATCCATCATTACATTATATAGAGCCCCTCATTAATGCACCAGGGAATCCATGCAGAGTGTGTGGGGAACAGTGATTACACACATGGATCCCGCAATTGGCTCTGCTCCCCTGAGCGACAGTTGGTTACTCGATGTGATGACGACAACAGACACCGTTTGCCTCGATTGATGAATGGCCTCTGACAATCAGGTGTGTACCTACCGATGTACCTAGTAACCTATACACACAGTACCAACATATGCTGATAGGTGCGTGTACTGTTCAGGTGTTGACATTCCTTGTTCCAATAGCTGTTGTGTGTACAATGGTTGAGGGCTGCCTATGTAGGATTCACACAGTAGGCCACTTATACATTACAGTTTACAGGTGGTCGTGTGTGTGTGCCATCCATTTTACTGTGTGTGCAGGTGGAGAGGTGTGTCAGTCCGTAGGGGCCTACACTGTCAGAGAATGTGCTATACGTTCCCTCTTTGCCAAGGCATAGGCATATTGGACATGCCTCCGTCTACCTACTGGGGCTGGCACAGGGTGTTCATGGTCTGAATCCCTCTGTGCCTGTGATGGCCTTGGCAATTGCGCTGGGCTGTGAGGGCCTTCACCATTTTGTCCCTGCTGCAGCTGTTTCCGCAGGATCATATTATGTAGCATGGCACATACTATGAGGATGTGGGCACACGTGCCTGGAGAGTACTGCAAGGCTCCACCAGATATGTCCAAGCAACAGAACCATGATTTCAGTATTCTGAACACATGCTCTATGATGATTCTGGTTTGTGAGTGTGCCTCATTATGGCGTTCTTGCATGGGTGTGTGTGCATTTCTGATGGGAGTCATCATCCACGGCTCCAGTGTATAGCCAGCATCCCCCACAAGGTGGCCATGTGGGATGTTCCCCCTGACAAATACCTGATACAGCTGTGAGGCATGGCAGATGTGGGAGTCATGGTAGCTTCCAGGGCTGCCAGCACACACATCCATGATAATGCCCTGGGCATTGCACACGACCTGGCAGTTGATGGAGTGGTATCCCTTGCGGTTTATGTAGTGCCTACCATGCTCACTGGGTGGTGACTTGATATGTGTGTGCGTGCAGTCTATCGCACCCAGTACCTCCGGGTAGTGTGCCACATGGTGGAAGAGATGCATATTGCTGGCCAACTCCTCCTGAGTTCGGGGGAAGTATATATGCTCATTGGCATGTGGTAACATGGCATCCAGGAACTGGTGTAGTACCCTGGATGCTGATGCCTGTGAGATCCCCATTATATCTCCAGTTGGCCTTTGAAAGGTACCTGTGGCTAGTATTCTCAAGCTTACACATACCTTCATGTCCACTGGGATGGGTTCCCCTCTGTTGTTTCTGGATCTCAGGCGTGGCTGGCACAGCTCAACTATTTGCTGTAAGATGTCCCTGACCACCCTGTAACGCTCTACTATCTCCAGATCATGTAGCCCCTGGTAGGTTACCCTTGGTCTGAACACTCTTCTCCTCCGGGGCCTGCAGTGGTTGTCAGCATCATCCTCCACAACACTGTCAGTCTCTAACACATGGTGATGAATCACAGCTATGGCAGCTACCAACATGTACATTGTAAAAGTTCCTTGTATGTTTACACCTATGGTGCAGTGTTTGGGAATACACAGGTGTGTGTGGGGTGCTTTCACGCTTTATACTATTGTGCTGTGAACACCAGTGATGTCATTGGGTGTGTATGTATGATCGTAGCTACAGGGTATCTTATGTGTTTTACGACAGGAACTACTATTGTGGTGCCTTTGGTGTTGAATTACATTTGGCTGCCGTGGATTACCTCTTGCCCTTCCCTTTACATTTCTTAATGTTTCACCTCACATTTTCTGGCATGCATCCAGCAGCCTGCTTTCATTTGTACTTTCCTACAGCTGGCTTATCTTGCGTAATGTGTTCTATGGCCGGTCTACTACAGGTTTGCTTTGCTCTGCTATGACAGTTCTCTTTTCTTTTCAATCCGACACCTCCCCTATCCTGTTTTGCAGGTTTCTGTGAGCAGACTTGTCAGCTGCTGTCGATTGCCCGCTGTGAGTTAATAGGTGTTAATTGCTCAGTTGTATTCCAATTACCCTACTGCAGCATTTCCTTATGTTCTTCCCCTGACCTTCCTGTTTGAGCTATGGTGCGTGGCGCGTGCATCCACTTACCGAGTTTCTGGCATGTTTTCCTCCCCGTACACATGCACTTTTGGGCACCATATGTGCTCTCAGCTAAACGATGCTATACCTACCTCCCCACCCCTGTCCTGCAGTTTTGCTTAGCAATGGCCAGGCCAGATTTGCATTGCTCCAATGTGCTTACAGCTATGGTGGCACACCCCACTGCTGATGTCATGTATACCTCTAAGCCACTCCTCAGTGTTGTAGTGCTGCGCCGTATGGTACATCCTTAGTCCAGCAGGACATTTGCGATTCACTATTACCTGCCTCATTTGCATGGCATTGACTACTAATTCCTAGTTACCACACCGAACACTGTCACAGACCCTTAGCAACCCTTGCAGCTTGGTTGTGGTGTACCATGCATACCATTGAGTATTATGGTAAAATCATGATTTGTATTACATTGCGATTTTATGACATTTCTATATATTTTCTTTGTGTTCCCATTTGCGCACACATGCCCTGCGGTTGTACTTTGCGTTACTATGGACATGACATTAAATGTTGTTTTTTAGGTGTTGTGCATCTTTTCTTATGCCATTGGCTGTATATTTAGCCATTGGCATATGTTAACTTTGTAATACACGAGTCTGGTCCACTTTCATAGCTCCGATGTTCTGTTTGGAAAAATGTAAACCGTGTTTTTTGGTTTACATTTCTGTTAACTTCCTTACGCCTGCACCACTTCATGAATCACTATGTACCTTCATTTGCATGGTGCGGCACTGCGCATGAGGTGATTAACATACCTAATCTGAGGGTTGCGCAGATCTGGCGTACGCTGGTAGTGCACGTGGAATTGGATCGTACCTGAATCGCTCGGCAGCCATGTTTGGTGTTATACCGCCTATGCTACACCTGCGCCTGGCTCAAGCTTCATGAATCCCGGGGGCTGTTTAGATAATGTCACTGGAACATCTATTGAGTAACTGCCTATTGATTTTCATGAAATGTGCTATACTTATTATGTTCTGATCTAGCTTAGAATTATTTTTATCCTCTGTTTAGTTCCTTTAAATATTCCTTTATTTTATGAGATGAAGGTCTTTATTCATAAAAAAATTGTACAGCAGTACAAATTAACCAGCATTACTATGCTGAGTTGCACAGCTGTGCCATTTAGTATTCAGTCATTCACATTCCCACAAAGGCAACATATAATTTCTTGTGAATTTTCCTGATTATGAATTAACTGATCAGCTGAAACAACTACTCAATGCAGTACTACTCACAGGCAATGACACCCCCATCCAAAGACACACACACATACACACACACACACACACACACACACACACACACACACACACACACACTTACACTTGCAATAGCTGTTCACACATAAAACACTCACAGACCTGATCATACACTGTCCGAGTAGTCCCATGCTTAATGAGATACACACACACACACATACACATACTCTTATACAGACATACATACACGCATACATATACACTCCCATTTAAATACACTATGACTTACCTACATCAGCAACCTGTGCAGGGTGGAGTGGTTCCATTTCTCACTTCACAGATTCCCACCATTTAAGTTCATAGGTGTACACACCAACACCACCACCCACACTTATATGTTTGATCCATTGCCTGCCCAACATCTGTATAATATGGGCATCTACAAATCCCATACTATAGTCTTCTAGCAGGTCAACATACTAAAAGCCCATTTCCTTATGCCCAACCATTAACTACACATTTGCATGCAGCACTATGAACAGTGCTTCTTATAGGAACTAAGCAGGTCTACGAATCAGAGCAATATTGTTTTGTATGCAATACCTCACAAGCCAACTATAAATACCATCAAAAAAGCTTGACATAAATGCTTATGTTATGGTGTCAAACTGTAACTTACAAAATGCATTATTGATGTCTCAATAAATTGTTTTATAATTCTGCCATTTTTATTTAATAAGTCTGCTTTAATCAAGTAGATGGAGACTTGATAGCAAAGGCTTCTGTGAAAATTGACAACTTTTTGTTAACACTACCAGATATTTTGTATATTGTTAATAGCCCACGCAAGAAATATAAAGTAAAATAATAAAGCAGTCCCTGAGAGTGCATGGCAAGCTGTGACATGCAGTGTGTGTGTGTGTGTGTGTGTGTGTGTGTGTGTGTGTGTGTGTGTGTGTGTGTGTGTGTGTGTGTGTGTGATACCTAGAAACACTGATCATAACCAGAGAAGGCTGATCAACGTGACTGATAGTAGTATAATGCTAATAATGAAAGTATAATGACATGGTAATGAACAGCACTATTGAAATGAGTGGCTCTGTGAATTTAAATTAGGAAAGATTATATGGTGGAGTGATTCAGAAATGTATAAATTCCACAAAGTGAGGTGCCACCTCCAGTGAATTAGACCACAATAAAATTCCAATACTAATGCAGTGGAGTGGCAGAACTGTTAGTAGAAGTCAAAGCTATAGAAATGAGCATGTGCAACAGTCTGTTCTTGCCCCCAATAGCCATGGTTTTGCACATCGCTCTGTCACAGATGCACCATGTCATCTGAAATCACTTCATGGCCTTCATGACATCGCCATTATAGACTGGTGCAGTGCATGGATAGAAACTCCATCGACAGATCCTTGCAAACTGTGGACTACCTGTTCCAGTGGATACCAATGTATGTCCAGCTTTGAGAATATTAGCTGCATAGACCTTTCAGCAACTAAAAGAGGACACAGTAGAGATATTGCAGGCATCTGCCTCACAAATACACCACTGGTTTCTCAATGCCATGCTACAGCACATGGGGAACATCTATGGTTCCCTTGTATGACACAGGAGAGAGAATCAACACCAAGCAGGATTTTTATGGCATAGCCCATTTCCCCTGTCGTACTGGGGGCCATAGAATGCACCCACATTCAAATAAAGGCACAAGGGTGAGCGAGGACAAAAGTATGTGAACTTTAAAGGCATAAAAGTCATTCCATGATACATATCCAAAAATGTGTTAAATATAGCCAGATAAAATTGTGGGAAGAAGCCAATAGCCTCACAGGATGCAGCCTGCCTCACCTTGCTTCCTCTGGCTTGCCAGCAAATGACTTCTACAAATACTTTACTGACTTCCCCAATTATGATGGGAAGCCTGACACAAATGGTCCCTCATTCCCATCACAATATTTTCCTCTATTCTATTCCTGGATGATCTTATTCAAGGATGTTTTTCCTTTAGTGGAACAAATACAAGTAGATGGACCCACAGGTATAGGTAACCTACATTCATGGTTCATTTTCAAACTCCTAAAATGCATCTTTGTCTTACCACCAACACAGTGCCTAAAATCTAGAAATCTGTCATAGTATAAACACCTCCCCAAAAAAACACAACCAACCATCCCTTCACATCTTTATCTTGTATGTTCTGTACTGTGATTGCTTAGGTTGGGAGGGCCTCCACGCATACTCACATAGGAGAGTAACTTCTAAACAGAATGGTACACGACTGCACATACATCCTAGGAATGATCTTGCATAGGCCTCATCCTACTAAAGGGCTGCATAAACACTCTGACACACACACACACACACACACACACACACACACACACACACACACACACACACACACACACACACACACACACACACACACACACACACATTCTGGTTGAATATACTTTTAGGACAGACAAACTGTAAGTAACATTCCAAGTGTAATATCACTGTGAGGAAGGTTGTCGAACAATTGCAGGCAAAACTTCTGTTGTGCCTTTAGCACTTCAACACTTCATAGAAATATAGTGTATTTTGCAACACTTGTTCCCATCAACAGTTTGGACAGAGACAGTATATATGTCATTGTGGTCCATAAACACACAGATGTGTCCCAGATAAATTTTTCTTTCTGCAACACTTCCTGTTCAGGGTAATGTGTCCCTCTACCATGTGTCACAATAATACCCAATAACATACTATACCTACTGCAACCACATGAATGGCAGTCATTCATGTGGATGGTGGTACATCATAGATGACACATAAAATGGGACATGTCAACACTGGGCATTTTCACATGTTGCTAAGAAGGTAGATAGCATGTATGACATGCCATTAGTTTGGAAGTATATTTCTTTGGTATTACAGGTCATCATGCCTGATGGTGAATATCAGAGCAAAGGAAAATGCTCTCAGGCAGAGAATGACATCCTCCTGCAGGACCTCCATGAGCAAGGTTGGGGGATGCTCCAGAATGAAAGATCTGATGTGGGTTTCTATGAGCATGTCTGGTGGGACCCTTTATTGGAGATCAATGACAGCTGGTCCCTAGAAGGGTTACCTTCATGATTGCACATGCATGCAACAAAGCAACCAAGAGCATAGAGCCATTGTTTGAGGTCTGCCAACAGAATCATCATTGGCAGACATAGAGGAGTTCCTAGTGTTTCTGTCTGGGGATCCAGATAGTTCTGAGATTGTGAAGTTTTGGACATGGCATGTTCAGCTGCACAAAGAACTTTGAATAGTCATTGGTGATGCACAAGGTGGGTATGCTGTAACATGTGGTCCTATCCATACTACCCATCTGACACTGTCCATACAAACAACAAGCATGGCTTCTCCACTGGTGCAGGAACAATGGGAGTAAAACTACAACATCAGTCTGCTCAAAATATGCTAACAATAAATTTTGCATAGCACTATTATACAACACTACTTTTGTTTTGCTATATATGTTTCACAGGTGGTGTATTGTCAGAATCTTCCACTGTGGATATTGACATGCCTGATGTTGAGGAATTGCATGCACCTGATGATTATGTCAGCAACTCTTGGCACTTTTACATTGTCAATGTTAGACATGGGTAATATGACACCTATATCTCTTCCACAGACATAGTTCCTGTGTCTGTCCCTTTGTAACCCACCCCTAAAACCAGGATACCACAGTAGGACATACTGTAGCTATCACAGCCACAGCCTGTTCTATTGTGGCAGTCTATGACTAGCACATTAAAACACTGAGTGCCATTAACAGTACAGTCTCCATTCATTGAACCAGACATCTTGACCCGAGGAGGACATCAGGGGATCAGCAGACAGGTGACTGGCTAAGACATAGGTATCGCCACCACCCGAACCTTATAATCTGAGTGTCTCAATGGACACCATTCAGCAATGTTGCTGGGCCATTATACAATGGCAGGCAGACAGCAATCCAGTCATAGCTGAGCTGGATAAGGTTTTACTTAGTCTGCATGCCAACTTGCAGCAGTGCCTGGGTCATGTGCGCAGCATTATGGACAGGTGGTGTAGCAAGTGTGTAAGCTGCTGCTGCTGTCCCTATGCAGTGTCCCAACATGGCCACTGCTCTTCATATGGCTGGTCTACCACCACCTCCAGCACCTCCAGTGGAGAAGTCCACCATGAGAGAGGAAGAACAGTGTAGGACTCATATTGCCAACACCTCCATACCACCATCTACTGCTGAGGGCACTGTTGGATGTTGTGGATATAGACATGGGTAGGGTAGTTATGCTCAGACTGCTCACAGCACACCCAGTGTTCACACTCGCAGGACAGTCCATCCGTCTTGCTTGTTGTGGATTACACCTGTGACCTTCCCATTAAAGGGCACCCTCATGGACTGGGAAATATGTGTTTGTTACATACATCTCCTGTGAGTGCCGTAGACCTGTCCATTGGTCCCTGATGCAGTGTAGGATCATCTTCTTGAGTTCTGTTGTCATATACACCACCCACCACTGCACAGTCACACCATGATTGAGACACCACCATCTCTTTACCCCATCTGCCCAGCTTTCACAGATCCCATCTATGGCAAACACAAACACACACACACACACACACACACACACACACACACACACACACACACACACACACACACACACACACACACATATTGACACCCATCAAGGTGGCCATTTTCATCTGTGGATATGATGACTGTGCCCTGCTTCAATAATCTGTTACCTGGATAGCCTATGTCTGGTGCCCAGTCCCTGTATGGTGTAGCACAGCCTTTATGTATTATTGCATGCATAGCTTTTACTGCTGTATGTTATGCTTAACCTTGCCCATAGCTATGAAATGGAAGCTGTCTCTTAGCTGATGAAACAGACCCTACTCACATAATCTCTCATAGTCATCCCAAGTAATTAGCTCCTCCATTGGCTTCTTATTAGGCACCTCATCCACTACTGACTCTGAAACTTTCTCCTCCCAGCTACCTATAGCTGTTTCCATACCAACATATTGTGCAATACTTCACATGCTCCAAATATACTACTGTATGTTTAAGGGTCAAACTGATGGACACCACTGGTAGAAATTAGCAGTCCAAACAGGCTTTTGACAATAACTGGTGTCTGTGACAGGGCAGTGTTGTGTGCATTCTCTGTCTGTGGGTTTCTTATTTTTGTCATTACCCATGGCTCTAGGGCATATCTGATATCACCAATATGGTGGCTCTGGAGAAATCATCCCACATGCCCTTCTGATGTACATTGCACATTTACCAGATGTAAAAGTCTTGAGCACTTTCTGGGTGGTCTGTTGAGACACTATATATTATACTTAGTGGATTGCAGACCATATGGTAGTGGATGAGGTATAATCCCTTGTGACTGATAGTCCATTGTCCATACTCTCCATATGAGCCTGTATTGAAATGTGGTGCAGTCAGTTGATCACAATACCTCAGAGACGTTCTCTGTGTCATATAATTCTTCCATGTTGGTGCTTGTTAGTGCTTTTCTCCTCTGAGGTGCACGGGAGCCACATATGTTCCCTCGTATACTGTAACATAACATCAGGGAACTGGTGTAGTATCCATGAGGTTGATGTGTGGAATACACTGTATTCCCTTGTCACTAGAAGGAATTCACAAAACCACACATACCTTGGTGTCCACAGGGATGGATACTCTACACATCCCTGAGCTTACATATGAGGGGGCACATCTTGAGGAGATCTGGCATGATGCCTTGATCCACATGATTGTGGTCCACTATTTCTCTTTTATGGACTTTAAGGCATGTTATGTGCAGATGGATGACTCAGCACTGCCAAGACTGATGATATCTGTGATGATGTGAGGTTTTGCTAGCTATGCCAGGAGAAGTAGGGCAGCGGATGTGTAACATATGCCAGCATAGCTAGGTGGAGTTTTGTAAAGAATTATGTCATTTGTATATCAAACTGATTTGTACATGTGCTTGTGTTGAAAATGTATTTGTAAAGCTGCTTGTGTTAAAAATGTACCAAACTGTGGGTCCTGCTGGACAGAAAAGAAATACACCTGTATGTCAGACTATATTTTAACTGTTGAAATGAATGTATTGTAAAACAGGATGCTAGAAGGGAAGAGGTTAATCTCAGTCCAGCTAACTTTGAAAATTAGTCTGAAATTAAATTACCTGGTTTAGGACATAAAGAGTATATCTTATAGTTCTGATTGTAGTCAGAGACAAAATGTCTGTGAAAACCAGGATTAGAAATCCTACTGCTACCTGGAACTAATTGCTGCTCTGGAAGGGTGGAAGTTATGAAATGGTGTTATAGCTTCCAGATGCTATAACACCTCTTAGCAAAGCTCTGCGTGTGTGTATGGTATCACATATGTGCTAGATTCTGGTTTTGTTTCTAGTAAAGTGGGTAGTATGGGAACCATAGTCAGATGACCAGCTGTATGTGATGTCATTCTGTAATCCAGCACTGAAATGATGTTTTAATACTAGATGAGACAGAAGTCTCAGAGCAGTCTGTTTTTGAAACCTGACAAAAGGAAGGCCACTCACCCATTTCATCTTGCCTTGCTCTAGTAAGTGAACTAGGGGACAGTAATTCTTTAGATCAGTCAAGAAAATATAGTGAGATTAATTAAGTACTGTTTTTCTGTATGTGTGTGCATCTATCTATCTGTGTTATTTTTAATATTTCCTGCGTCTGAAACTCTGGTGTTTATTGTAAACAGATATTTAGTATTTTCATGATCTTTTATTATTTATTATTAAATATATTTGAACTTTCCATTGTGGCTGGTCTTTTATAGAATATTTTATCCTTTGAGAATACTTATATTTATTTGGTCACACTGTGGCTGCTCCTGAAAGCCTATTTTACTCTGTATAATTGGTTACTCATGTAAGAACCTTAGAGTAGCTGACTGGTGGCAGTGCAACTACCTTCTAGTTTGAGTAAAGGAGGCACAGCAAGTGAATCTATGCCAGCCTTTCCTGTGTGTGTGTGTGTGTGTGTGTGTGTGTGTGTGTGTGTGTGTGTGTGTGTGTGTGTGCGTGTGTTAAAATCAAATCTCAAAGAGTGTGTGAGTCAGCTACTTGGAGCAGGGACACACAGCACTGGTTTCACAGAGAGGGTCGTGGAGGACTTGGCTTTGAACATTCAGCTGAGGACTCAACTCTACAACTGTGGTCAGTGTGGGGTCTTATTTGGGACCTGATGAGAAAGACAGAAACCCAGTCCAAGGAGATGCATCTGGAAACATGGTATGTATCCAGTTTTGTTCCAAGTGAATGTCCCTCACTGGGGTCCATGGTGAGGATTGGGATTCCTTGATTACTGGCCCAGATGAGGGACATCACAATGTCCATTTCAGTGACTACTGGCAGTGAAAAAGTACAGCTGTGTAAGTTAACTTACCATAATGGTAGCCTAAGCTACATGGGATGTCCTGCCAAGTATCTGACTACCCAGCCAGCTTCCAAAGCTTTAAGACACCTTTCACATACCCTAGCCTCTGTACAGCATAAAAAGAACAGTATAAAATCAGTGGCTATGGTGCCAAAACTTCAGAGCTTTCCTAACTGAAAAGAGAGAGGCTACAGCCCTGCCAAATAGGAACAGTGCAAATAAAAATTCCATACCCTGATCAGAGGTGGCTGGAGGGAAGGTGCAGCTACTGTAGCAGTGATCTATTAGAACATAGTGTTAGGGGAATTTTACGTAGGTATATAGGTTCATAGGTGTGTACTAGGCTAATGGCCCTGCAGCCTTTACAAGCCTAGCCCATAGGATTACCCTGACATCATGCCACCCAACCTTAGTTCCTAGTGCTTCTGTTGAGTAGACCCACTAGACTGATCCCCGGGGTGAATTTTTTATTTCCCATCCACTCATCAAGATTTCTGTTGAAGAGGGCCAGTGAGGTGCTCTGCTTGGCATGTATGGGAAGTCTATCCCATAGCATGGGCAGTCTCTGGGTTATGAACCTGTCCCTCCAGCATGTTTTGTTGATTATGGTAATGAGGTTGAGGTCTCTGGAGCATGTGGTGTGAAGGGATTGGGATTTCTTTAGATGTAGCATTTCTAACAGAGCTGGGTCAGACATGGATTTGTAAGTCAAGTAGAGATTGCTTCTAAGTAGGTGATATGAGACAGAATAGTTGGAGTTTTTTGAGTTTGTCCATATAGGACAAGTGTTTAAGGCCTAGGATCCTCTTTGTGAGGTACTTTTGTGGCCTCTCTTTGTTGCAGGTGTCCAGTAAGGTACATGCCAAATGGGGCATTGTACTCGATGACTGGTCTAATGAGAGAAGAGTAGAGGGAGACAATGACCTCTTTCTTCCTGGATGCAAAACCCTTAGTAATGAGATGTGCCACATCGAAGGACTTTCTGACCACAGTGGCAACGTGGTGGCCAAAAGAGAGGTTGCTGTCAACCTGTGTTCCCAGATCTCTAATAACGTCTTCTGTGTTCAGTGGACTACTAACAATGTGGTAAATCAAGGGAACTGGGTTTTTCCCAAGGGGGATGATGACACATTTTTTTTTGGCATTGAGCTTAAGGCCATGGTTCTGACACCAGTCGTTGGTCTCATTGAGGCCTTTCTGTAGGATGTCAACATCACTTGGGGAGTTAATAATAGTTCCCAACTTGCAATCGTCTGCAAACTTTGTCAGCCAGAGTCCCTTCATGTTGGCCTGGACTTCAGAGAAGTAGATACCAAACAGGAGAGGACCCAGGAGCGAACCCTGTTAGACTCCACTCGTGACTGGTCAGCAGTCTGGCTTGGAGTCAGCTACTTTCACACTGTGGGTTCTACCTGTGAGCCAGTTTGCAACCCACCTAGTGATATAGGGGATGATGCCTAGCTTAGTGAGTTTTTATATGATTCCTGAGTGGGGAATGGTATCAAAGGCCTTGGCCAGATCAAGGTAGGCTGTATGAACCACCTTGCCTTCATCCATAGCTCTGATGACTGACTAAAAGAAGGCAACCAAGTTGAGCAGGCATGATCTACCCTTCACAAAACTAAACTGTGTAGGATCCAGAGTTTGTAGAGTCCCTATATAATTGTTTATTAGATCCATGATGATGTGTTCCATAGCTTTGCATATCAGACTCGTCAGGCTAATGGGGAGATAGTTCCCAGCCTCTGTAGTTGCTCCTCCTTTGTGGCGAAGGATGACTGTAGCAGTGCGCCATTCAGTAGGGACAAAGCCTGAAGTGAGGCTGTGATTGAACAGGGCACACAGGTGAGGTGCCAGTTCACTCTGCAGTTCATGTAGAATACAGCCAGGGATATTGTCAGGTCCCATAGAAGCTGTATTCTTGGCCTTGGGCAGTGCTGTTTTAACCTGTGCAGCAGTAATAATGGGTGAATGGCAATCTAACGGTATTGTGATTGGTCCTTTGGGTGGGAGAGGGATAAAGTTAGCACTGAGTCTGTTGTCCAGTATATTGGCAATATCTGTTGGCTCAGTATAGGAGGTACCATTGTGCAGCAGCTCAGATCAAATCTGGGTGTTGCCATGGAGATTCTTTACATAGCTATAGAAGGCCTTGTGGTTGCCTTTACTATCTGCTGCAATTCTGTTTTCATAGCTAGCTTTAGAGGATTTGATGAGGGATCTCAACCTATTGTTGAGGCTGATAAGGGAGTTTTTCCAGTCTTGGGATTTCACCTTATTCTGCATCAGTTTCCTCATTCTGTTGTAGAGTTTGTTTATGGCAGGGGACCACCAGACTGGCTTCCTTTTTTTGAGGAGAGTGTCATGGTTCTATTGGGTATAGTGAGATCCATGCATTTGTGTACATGTTCATACAGTGTATTGGTGTATGATTCGGCAGTCATGCAACTATTCTCCATTTGCAAGGGTGCCATGAAGTTAGCCACCTCTGTTTTTAGGAGCCCAAAGTTATCTTTGGAGAAGCTTTTCATGCTGGTTACCTTTGTGGGGGGGGGGGATTTCCAAGGTGATTAGTTGTGGCCAGACCTACCAGGGAGGAGTTGACTATTGGTGTAGAGCAACAGTTGCCCATGTTAGTAATGACCAGGTCAAGGACCTTGCTACTTTTAGTGGGAGTAAGAATGAGCTGGTCCAGGGCATTGGAATTAATGAATTCCAGAAAACGCTGGGCAAGTGTATTGGTACATGAATAGCTTTCCCAGTTAATGGAGGGGTAGTTGAAGTCGCCCAGTATGAGAGTATTAGGTTGGACCCTAATATTCTCTAGGGTGCTTAAGAACGTGGAGTGTGAGTCTTCGGACATTGTTGGGGACCTATAGCAGGCTATGACTTGAATCGCTGTCTTACCCAGTGTTAGCTGCACCTGAAGTATCTCAGATGCATTATGTTGGGCTACCAGTCTGGAGGTGTGCACATCCTTTATGAATATGGAAAAACCACCACCTTTGTAGCTGCACACTGTCCAGCATTACATCACTGTTGCAGTAGTCAAAGCTATTTAGGATGAATACCACAGCTTAGAAAGAAAAGGAGAAGTGAGAAGGATTTGGATCTAGAAGCTCCTGGAGTATAGTCCTAGAAAATCCTGCCCTGGACCTAGAGAAGGAGTCCACTTTAAAGTGCTTGGTAAAGGTGTGTACAGATGACTCTAGAACATTTCTGGAACCCACCCTTTTCAAAAGCCACAGAATAAGCCAGGGCCTGGTAGTGTGGGCCTTGACTTTGGCTGGAGGTGTCTGTTTCATGGTGAGAATAACAAAAAGTAACAGCATTAGACAACCATTTACAATGTATCCATTTTAGCACTAATTGTCCCTTTTTCTTAGTTTAACAGGAAACAGTTGATCAGAAGTCCTAAAGGGTTTTGTGCTGTCGGTGTAG
Organism: Protopterus annectens; assembly: GCF_019279795.1. Classification (NCBI taxonomy): domain Eukaryota; kingdom Metazoa; phylum Chordata; order Ceratodontiformes; family Protopteridae; genus Protopterus; species Protopterus annectens. Next base: position 1,609,312,678 of record NC_056735.1, read on the forward strand.
TATCTGAGTTACCTGTGGACATGCAGGGTGTGTAAAATTGTTTGTCTCTAACCTTTAGGTTCTGGAAAAAAACAAGGGATGAATTTTCTGGGTCAGTCTAAACAACCTTAGCCATGAAAGAAGGATTTGTTTTCAAACTTACTCACTCTTTTTGAAAAAAAAAATGAGATAGAGTTGACACACTATAAGAATTTGTAACTCAGATACTCTACTTGCAGAAGTCTGAGCAATGAGAAATACTGTTTTCCAAGATAACAGCTTGAACTCAGTATTGTGACCAGGTTTGAAAGGAAACAATGTATGTATTTAAAATAAAAAAAAATAAGATTCCAAGAAGGAACCACTTGCCTTCTAGTAGACTGGAAATGTAAAACACATTTCAAAAACTATTTAACTTGAGGTAGGCTAGAAAGGAGTATCTAAGGGCAGATAAGCAGAAATGTATGAGAGGTGAATCTTGATAGAAGAGTAAGAAAGATCAGAGGATAATAACTACACTACAATACCAATGGAGACTGATTTTTAAAAGGATTCTGATTCTTTTCTTGGCACAAACCAAAAAATCTTTTCGTCTACTCCTTTAATACCTGCTGCATGTTCACAAAAAATATGTACAAAGATACTAAAATTCTATCATCCAGGTGGTCAACTGAATAAGATTAATGATGGAGTGCTTCAAACAACCCCTGTCTTATGTGAGTAAGTCCATTCTGTGAGGAAGCTTGTGGTAATTGCTTCTGGACATTTTCAAGGAGAACCACTGTCGCCTGAGCCAAAAGGGAGTCACCACAATTACCTTTGGGGAGTCCTTCTGAATCTTTAGAATTAAACAGATTATCAGAGGAAATGGTAGAAAATGATACAGGAACATTCCCATCCATGGGAATGAGTTTCATAGTTTCATAGTTTAGTACTAGGCTATCTGCCCTGGGGCATTTGTAAGCCTAGCCATAGTGATGTGGCTTTCGCCACCCCATGAAATGGTACAAAAATGTACAGAATAGATTTAGAATACTGTGCCTCTGTCTAGTAGTGACACAGTGAAGGTCCCCTTATATAATAGAATTAGTTTACTGTGCCCCTGTCTAGTAGTGACACAGAGGTGACCCCTGGGGTACACTTACGATCTCCCATCCACACATCAAGATTTCTCTTGAAGATAGTTAGTGAGGGGCTCTGCCTAACATGAACTGGGATTCTGTTCCAGAGCATGGGAAGCCTCTGGGTTATGAATCTGTCCCTCCAGCATGTCCTATTCATACTTGTGCCGAGGTTTAAGTCTTTAGCTCTCGTGGTTCTGATGGATTTGGATTTTTTGAGGTGGAGCATGTCCATCAGTTCCTGATTGGACATGGCCTTGTACGTCAGGCACAGATCACCTCTGAGCAGGTGGTATGCTACTGAATAGAGCTGGAGTTTCTTTAGTCTGGCAGAATAAGACATATGTTGGAGACCCTTGATCCTCTTGGTGAGGTACTTTTGTGGTCTCTCCAGTTGTTGCAAATGCCAGGTGAGGTACATACCAAATGGGGCATTGTACTCAATCATGGGTCTGATGAGGGAGGAGTATAGGGGTACAATGACATCCTTGGATCTGGATGTGAATCCCTTCATGATAAGGTGTGCAAGGTAGAATGTCTTTCTAACCACTTTGGCAATGTGGGTGTCAAATGAGAGGTCATTGTCGACGTGGGTCCCTAGGTCTCTGATTACTTTTTCCACACTCAGTGGGTTGCTGTATGTGATAATTTGTGGGTACTTTGTTTTTCTCAAAGGGGATGACTATACATTTTTTGGCATTTAGTTTAAGGCCATGACTTCGGCACCAGTTGTCCGTTTCTGTGAGGCCTTTTTGTAGGATGTATGTGTCCGCTGGTGTATCGACTATGGCGCCTAGTTTGCAGTCATCTGCGAACTTTGTCAGACACAACCCTCCCATGTTTGCTTTAACATCTGAGAAATAAATGCCGAACAAGAGGGGTCCCAGGACAGATCCCTGTGGGACACCACTTGTGACTGGCTTTGAGTCTGACATTGCTCCAGCGATTTTAACTTTATGGGTTCTGTCTTTTAGCCAGTTTGCAACCCATCTAGTGACATAAGGGTTTACATTTAAGCTGTTGAGCTTATCTATGATGCCTGAGTGGGGTATTGTGTCGAAGGCCTTAGCCAAGTCCAGGTAGGCTGTATGGACTGCTTTGCCCTCATCAATGGCTCTAGTGACTGTTTTGAAAAAGTCAACCAGGTTCAAAAGGCAGGATCTGCCCTTTACAAAGCCGAACTGGGTGGGATCAAGTGTCTGTAGGTCCCCAATGTCTCTGTTTATGAGTTCCATAATGATTCTTTCCATAGCTTTGCAGACCAGGCTGGTTAAGCTTATGGGGCGGTAGTTCCCAGGGTCTGTAGAGGTACCCCTTTGTGGAGTGGGACCACTGTTGCTGTACGCCAGTGTTCAGGTACATATCCTGTAGTAAGCTAAGGTTAAATAGCATTTTTATGTGCGGGTTTAGCTCCTCTTGGAGTTCACGTAGCACGCAACCCGGGATACCGTCAGGTCCCATTGATGCTGTGTTTTTAGCTTTGCTGAGGGCAGCTCTCACCTGGACTTCTGAGATGACAGGGAGATTACATTCAGCTGGGATAAGTATTTCTTCTTTTGGGGGTGAGGGAGGGGAGAAATTTGCACTGAACCTGTCAGCCAGAATGTTGGCAATATCTGTGGGTTCAGTGTATTTTTTGTTGTTGTGAACTAACTCTGAGCATATCTGAGGGTTTCCACCAAGGTTTCTAACATAGCTGAAGAAGGCTTTGTGGTTATCTTTAGTGTCCTTAGCGATTTTTCTCTCAAAGTTGGCCTTGGATGTTTTTATGGGAGAACGTAGTTTTCTGCTAGTGTTGATCAGAGATGTCTTCCCTTTTTGGGATTTTGCTCTGTCGTGCAGTAGCTTCCTTCTTTTGTTATACAATTTGTTTATGGCTGAGGTCCACCAGACAGGACGCTTGCCTTTGGTGGAGAGGGTCTTGGATTTATTTGGGATTGCATGATCCATGCATTCTTGGAGATGTCCATAGAAAGCATTTGTGAAGGATTCAGCATTGTGGGATGTGGTATCCACTGGCCCAGTGGGCTTAAAGGATACCAACTCAGTCTTAAGAAGAGTGAAGTCTGCTTTTGAGAAGTTTTTCACTGTGGTCTTTTGTGCTGGTCGTGGAGGTGGGATATGTATATCCAGGGTGATTAGTTTGTGGTCAGATCTCACTAGTGAGGGGTATACCTCCAGTGTGGAGCATTTTGTCCCCATGTTTGTGATGATCAGGTCTAGTATATTATCTCCCCTAGTGGGAGAGGTGACTAGTTGTTCCAGTGCATTTGAATTTATGAATTCCAGGAACCTCTGGGCTAGGGTGTTAGGGCTAGAATAATGTACCCAATCTATGTTAGGGTAGTTGAAGTCTCCCAGTATGATGGTATTTTGTGATACATTCATATCCTCCAATGTCTTCAGGAAGGCTGAGTGGGGTTCCTGAGATTGGGAGGGTGGTCTGTAACATGCTACCAGTTGTATAGCAGTTTTGCCTATGGTTAGTTGCACCTGTATGGTCTCTGATGCTTCATGTGTTGCTACTAACCTGGAGGTGTGGGTGTCCTTGATGAATATGGACACTCCCCCTCCCTTTGTGGTTCGGCCTGGGTTTTGGGGCCAAAAAGCATGATACGAGGTATAGCTTGGTAATGCTGGGGTGCTCTCAGGAGCCTTGAACCAGGTTTCAGTTACTGCACAGACGTCGATGTTCTCCATACTGAGGAGTGCATCGAGTGCCTACATCTTGAGATTTAGACTTCTGGCGTTGAGCAGCATTACCCTTAGTTTTTTTCCATTTTTGTTTTCTAAGGAGGTGGGTTTGTCTTTTGAGCCTTGCCTAAAAAAGGCACTATGGGGATGACAAGAGCCTTAGCCAATATCCAGAAGCCCAGTGGTGACAGGTGCAAGCCATCCCTTGCGAAGCAGCATGGCTTGCCCAACATGTCATCCCAAGCAGACAGACATTGGATCCCCTTAGAATGACACCACTACTTGAGCCAATTATTAAAGCTGATCATCGTATCTTTGTATTGTGGCATCATTCTTGGTGATGGCAAGATGCTGCTCTTTGTCTTCCTGGCCTTTGTGCAAGAAGTCCTGGAGCAGAACTTCTTTAACTGTCTGCTACAGTTGGAGGCAAATAGATCTACTTGAGGAATTCCCCACAGATGGGTTAATTCCAGGAAGAATCTCAGGTACAAATTCCATTCATAAGGGACTGTCTTGGTCCTGCTCATCTTGTCTGCAATCATTTTTTGCTCTGACAAAATGTAGGTAGGCTGGAGGGACAAATTGTGTTGATTTGCTAGTTCCCAGGTGACCACAGCTACTCTACAAAAGGGGTAGGAACTTGTTTCCCCTTTGTTTTTTTATGTACCACATCACTGTGGTATTGTCTGTGATTGCAAGCAATTCAAAGATGGTATAAAGATTTTAGAGCATTTATTACAGCCATCATTTATTTGACATTTATATGCTTTAGTTTGTCTTGTTTTCTCCAAAAGCCCTGGACTTTCACCCTTTAAGACAAAGCTCTCCAAGCAAAGTCTGATGTATCTATGGTTACAGACTGAGTCGGGGTTAGAAGAGGAAAAGGAAGACCAGGGCTGGGAGACAACTGATTCTCCCATTAAAATAACTCCTTTTCATAAACCCTAAGATTGGAATCTGAAAAGAAAGGATATGCTTGTGTTGGGTTTAAACTGATGCAAAGTCTAGCCAAAGAAATTATGAGAATGGTCGATGCCACAAAACCTAGGATTCTGAGATATATACAGGGAAATATCAAAGGCAGGTTGGAAAATATCAGAAACTGCTCCTTGCAACATTTTATTTTGTCCTGAGGAAGAAAGGCCATCCTGAGGGATTTGGCAAATAAACATCTCAGAGACACTATCCCATGAGAGGGAATGAGAGAGGATTTTTCTATGTTCAGCCAAAAACCCAGGTTGAGAAAAAGTTGTTTTTTCCCCCAAGCCAGAAATTTTGACAATTTATGAAGGAATCTGCAAAACTAAGGCAGTCATCTAAATATGGGAAAATATGAATGTCCTGAGACCTGCAATGGGTTATTTTAAAGGAGCCAGGTGCTTTGTAAACAATCTTGGAGCTATTGATAAACCAAAGGGCAAAGAAGAAAACAGGAAATATCAACCAGATATAAAAAAATGAAAAAGCTTCAGAAATTACAAAGAAATGGAATATGATGATAACCATCTTTTAAATTCAGAGTTGTTAGAAAACTGCGAGGTGGAATGAAAGGTAACAGAGACTGTTGAGCATTTTGATAGTTGGAATTTTGTTATAAAGGTTTATAAAAGAAATTGGCATCAGAAATATTCTTGAATATATCGTTTCCCTTTTAAATCTGGGGGAACAGTTTCTATAACTCCCTTAGAAAATATTTGATCTAAAATGGAAGGTAAAGGGGATGTTTGGGTGAATGGATGAACGGACTCTCACTGCCAGTTGAAGCCTTTTGAAGGATTCTCAGAACCAAGGTTTTTGAAGTTATCTGGTGCCATAGAGGAAAATGATGATCTATACTCTGTCTGAGGGGAGAACACGTGAAACAGCATATAGTCAGTCTGTTTTCTTAGATTATCCTTTGTTTTAGTGAGGGCCCTCCTTTCTCCTTTGAGCCTCCCTGTGATTGTTTTTTGACATTTTGTTTGCCTGTGCCTTGCTAGGAACATTTATTCTGTTTCCTGAAAAAAGAACCAGAACTGGAAAAATTGCTTCTATTATATTTTAGCAAGTAGGGTTGAAAAATCTGGGTATCATACATTAATTAACTTTACCTTTTCATCAAACCTTTTAAGGACATCAGCAGATGAAGGACTAAAAAACATCTCTTTATCCAGAGGATCATACAGGATCTCAGCTTTTGACATCCATTGGTCAATGTTGACAAAGTAATCAGGCAAAACTCTGCACTGACCCAGTGGCAGCTGATTTAGAAACATCAACAGTGACATCAACACATTTTATCCAATTTTTGGTTACCTGAGACACAGTGGAGTGGAGTTCAAAGACTTAGTTTTTGAAAAAGGGAAGTCAGCCACTGACAATACCAAATTTTGAGCTTGACAATTCACTATTCTGAAAGCTAACATGGAATAAATATAAACTTCCTTCCCCTCTCATCAGAAGGCATAGGGATATCTGCCCTAATGAGTTTGGTAGCAGCTGAATTTGACACTGTAGGATCTGACGTAAGGTTAGAAAAAAATAAGTATTTGAAGGAATGTCACTTCTTATATAATTTATTACACTTTCTCTAAGCAAGTGTCTGACTGCAGACAAATTGCTGGTTGCAAAGAAGGCATCCTCTAACACTGGCAACACAGGAGGAACTGCTTCAGGTTGGGGAAAATCTACCTGTAATGAATCAGATTTTTCCTGGGACATGGGTATTTATTTTTCTTCCCATTGAATCTAGTCCTTCACTCAGACAATAATATCAGGAAAAGACAACTAATTAGGTGGGGAATCTGAAAACTAACTTTCCTCAGAGTCAGAGTCAGATACCCCATTCTGTGAACTGTGAATTTGAGAAACACAGTCTAAGTCTAAATTCTATCCTTTAGACTGGGAATCATAATCTAACAGAGAGGAAAATCTTTTCCTTTTTAAATGAGGGGAAGACTCAGCCTATAAGGATTGAAAGGGTTTAAATAAACCTTTAGCCAAGCTTCCTTATCTGACTTCAAATGAGTGGCTTGAAGGATGGACCCTTGGCATCACCCATTTCCTCCACTAGTGTCTGCAAGAGTGTCTCTCCTTAAACCAATAATAGCTAAACACCCACAGAGGATGTGCCTGTCTCCTAGTCCTTAGTGGCTTCCTGCAGACCAGCATCAGAGTGACCAAGAAAAAGTGATAAACAGTCTGACGGACAACAGATGGCCACAGCTGAGTCACCCATCAGTGGCTAAGGTGAACGGGAAGTCAGAGGAAAGACCAAAGCTCCACAGGTAACTTTTTTCTTCTTGTAGCTGGTAGGGTGATCAAGTTATCAGGATGAAATTCCATGTCCTTGCCACAAAAGGTGTCTGACAAGTGATTAGCAGAGCTTTGAAAAGTTGATCTTACTTCCTGATAGAAAGGTTATGCTCTGAGCTAAAATATTTTAGTGATGACCACCAAACACACAAGCCTGTGTTCCTAACTACACTTTTTGACAGAAAAGTAACACTTTTCCTCACAAAATATGATAAATAATAAGGAAACCCCACAGGTATTCAGGAATGTCTGGCTACCAAAAAGGGTATCTGGCAAGCAGGTAGCAGAGCTTAGGAGAGTCAGTGAAACAATCTGACTGGAAAATTAAGTTCTGAGGCAAAATCTATAAAACCACAAGTCTTAGACTCTAGCCACAAGTTTTGACTAAAAAGTGTAAGTTTTTCTCACAAAAATTAATTTGAAAGGCGTTTTCTACAGGGAACCATAACCAAAAGATGACATATTTGAGGTAAATTTTAGTGACAGCCACTAAAAGCACCACTTCTAACCATTAACAATTACTTCTGAAAGAAAGGAATAACCTTTCTTCTCAAAACATAAGGACATAGAAGGTATTTCCAAAGGTGGACATTTATCTGCCCAGTCATGGAAAAGCCTTTGCTGACCATCAATCAGGTGAAGCCTGCAGGAGGAGCAAGGAGCACACTTTGATGGCAAGAAGGTTCTGAGGTTTTGGTATCACAGCCACTGACATTATACTGTTAAGGTGTACAATGACTAGGGTATGTGGAATGTCCACTAAAGCTTTGGAAGCTGAGCAGCTGACCTGATCCTTGGCAGGACATTCCATATAGCTTAGGCGACTGAATCTGTGATCTAATGATGGACATCAGCCTCTTGCATATAGATATTTAATAAACCATCGGCTATCCAAAACATGTTTATATGGTCTCCTCTCTCTCTCCCATAATTTCAGGATTTTACTGTGGTCAGCAACTCTGGCAGTAGCATCTCATTGTGCAAAATATTTTAGAATCACCCTGCTTTTATCTGTATTTACCAGTATGCTCATTTTACAAGTGTTGCTCATTTCCTTGTCATTATACTGATATTCTCATATTATACAGGCCGTGCTAGCTCTTGACCTGTTGTAGCCATGATAAGTGTGCTTCTGAATTATCCCATCCCAGAACATGGCTGCTCTTCAGGTAAATTCACCTTTCTCATTGCAATAAATGTTTCAAAATCCAAGGATTAGTTTGCAAACAGTGGGCATAATGGTTAAGGTATTTACCTTAAAAAACACAAGGTCAAGATAAAGGGTTTTATTCTCACCTTTAAGGGAAATTGGCTAGACTTAAGATAGCTCACAAGGGCAGTTTGCCTAGCATGACCATTTGAACAAGCCGTCTTGTGTTAATTTTGACAGAGAGAACTTTATGCTTTTTACAGTCTAAAATATAATAAAGATTAGTAATCTATGCAAGGCTGCCTTGTATAATTTGAAATAGATCAAAGACAGGTTCAAGCAGCCTCTTAGATTATATTGTTTGTACGTTTGTGAGATATGTATTTCTTCTGTTCATTTGTGTCCTTTCATAATGAAGAAAACACGTATTATTATATATTTACTTTGTGCTTATGTGTGTGTGTGTGTGTGTGTGTGTGTGTGTGTGTGTGTGTGTGTGTGTGTGTGTGTGTGTGTGTGTGTGTGTGTGTGTGCACATATGCTATAACTAAGTTTAAATATAGTATTAGACTGTATCTGGTATTGGACAGAAGTAGCTTTAAAGAAGGACACTGATAAACTATACTCCACAATCTCGGATACAAACCATACTTCACAATGTTGGATACAAACCATACTCAACAATCTTGGAAAAATCTGTGTACTGGTTTGCGTATGTGCAATAAGATAGCACAAAAACTGAGAAAAAGAATTCTACACTGCTGCCTCCCTGATTACCCATCCTTTAAGTAAAAGCCACAATTATCTTAATCTGTGTAATGTACACTTGCTATGCTTTTATGTCTTTGTGAAGGACAAAGGAGAGTAGGATCGATACAGAAATTAGAAAGCGTACTCACCGGTAAGTGAGTGCATATGTATGGAGGGGATGAAAGAGAGAGAGAGAGAGAGAGAGAAAAATCTATGTTGCTATGTGTGCATCATTTTATTTATTTTGCTTTTGTTAACTAGGTTTATCCAAATGTGTTTAGTCAAAAACCCTTTTCGGTGTAGAACCAGGGAGAAAAGCTTCAATATATTACAATATTTTTAAACATATATTCAGTAATATACATGAATAGACATCTACATACATTAACAATTACAGATTCATTTACTAAGATTAAGTTCACATGAAATAAAGGCAACTGCTACAGTATAAAAATATTTATGCATTCATAGATGATGAACACTGACCTTTTGAAAAGGTACATGGGCTTGTCACACAGATAATACATCACATGATTGATGCTTAAGAATTCAAAGAAATGGAGAAGAGGGAAAGAACAAGGTAGGGCAGAAAACGTTAATATCGCAGTTAAGATGTGGGGTATAAGGCAGGATCATAGATAATTCTATATATGTGGTTATCATAAGGTTTATATTAAAAGTGTACTGGTGGGGTTAATCAGTGTCACAAAACTATGTATATGGCAGGGAGATGCTAGTAAAACTATTCAGGTATTGGTGAAGACGGGTTATGAGGTGTAGGATTCTGACTGAAAAGCAATGGTTGGACAATATGGCAAGGTAAAGATAATAGTAGCATTTATCCTGGAGATACACATGAACAGATCCATTGATTTGATAGATGAAGTTTTAAATAAGTTTGCATTATGAATGGATTTTACTGGTAGTGGGATGTGATTCCATAGTTTAGCTATACTATTTGAATACAGAGAGTCACCTGCATTATTTAATAATTTGGTTATAATGATTAGTGATTTTTCCCTAGAACATAACATTCTGTTAGAGGAGTAGTGCTGTTTAAGTTGAAAAGGGCTGGACAATTTTCTGGCTTATACAGAAGGCTGTGTATTGCAGTTAGAAGAGAAACGCCTAAATATAATAATAGCTATACAAGAAATATATTTTATTTTTCAATAAAGAAGTATCGATTTCTAAACAAATTATGAGCACTTGATTCCACTGAAGTCTCATCTTCTTTCTTCCTGACATTAAGGAGGCTAAGCCAGTAATTCTGATGCTCATGTAATACCATATGGATCTACCTGAGAACAACGAAAGCCCTAAACGCCGACGAGAACACCGACACCAGAAGACCGACACTGAAAACACTGACATGCGAAATGAGCGCGACTGTGTAAGTATGCAATAGTGACGGACTTTAGGTTTAGGGTGTGGGTAAGGTAAGTGTGTGATAGTGATGGACTTTAAGGTTAGGGTGCGGGTAAGGTAAGTGTACGATAGTGACGGACTTTAGGGTTAAGGTGCGGGTAAGGTAAGTGTGTGATAGTGACGGACCTTAGGGTTAGGGATTGGGTTAAGGTTAGTGCATAGATAGTTGTGTATGTAAGGTTTTACTGTAGGTTTGTAAGGTTTCTGGTGTGCTTGTGTTGTGTGTGTGTTTTTCGGAAAAGGAATTTGTTTTGTTTTGTTGACTGTCGGTATTGTGGTTTGTCGGGCATGTGAACTTTCGTGTTTTTGAACTTTCAGTTTTGTGGTGTTGGTGACCTTGTTGTCAGTGTTTTCGCTTGTCGATGTTATCAGGTAGATCCATATATATATATATATATATATATATATATATATATATATATATATATATATAAGTTTACTATCGAAGTTTAGAAGTGACTTCAATTGAATGGTGTTACCTCAAAGTACAGTTTCAAAAGGACTAAACATTAAACGGCACATGCACTATGTACTCCAATGGCCACATTTCCATAACAGCTAATGCTGAAACGTCGATATTAACCTGGTTCTACAACGGGTCGGAAAGATGTTTTTATTTTCGACATTCCAGTTTGGCAACACAACCATTCAACTGAAGGCACTTCTAGTTTTTGATAGTAAACACACACACACACACACACACACACACACACACACACACACACACACACACACACACACACATATATAGATAGATTTGTATACACACATATATGCATACGCACGCACACACGCACACAAAAATATATACATACACATAAAAACAGTGTGTGTGTGTGTGTGTGTGTGTGTGTGTGTGTATGTGTGTGTGTGTGTGTGTGTGTGTGTGTGTGTGTGTGTGTGTGTGTGTGTGTGTGTGTGTGTGTGTGTGTGTGTGTGTGTGTGTGTGTGTGTGTGTGTGTGTGTGTGTGTGTGTGTGTGTGTGTGTGTGTGTGTGTGTGTGTGTGTGTGTGTGTGTGTGTGTGTGCGTGTGTGTGTGTGTGCGTGTGTGTGTGTGTGTGTGTGTGTGTGTGTGTGTATGTGTGTGCATGTTATTGTTAGTTGTGCATTTGGTGGACTTCATGGTTCTTTAATATTTGCATGAACAAATATTTGCATGAACAACTGACATTAGGAGAGTTTTCTATTAGTCCTATGACTCTTTTATTGCAATATTTCCCTAAGGCATACAGCTCTCTCTTCCAGTTATGCAAGATTTACCTGATTTGTCCACTGAAACTGATTGTCTTACCTTTTCTGTAACATCTGGAAGCAACAGGTTCCAAAGGCCACAAGGATCAGCAACAGCAAAGGTATAGTTGGAATGATCACATAAATTAGGTTGGGAATTATACCTAAAACAAAAAATAGTATATTAAATGTATTGTTGATACTAATGACTTAATTACGGAATATCGTGTGTGTACTGCTCATGCACACAAATTGTCGAGACACATTTATTCTAAATAAACTGATCATACTTACTTTTTGTGAAACACTATTTCCTCAAATCACCAAATCAATCACAAACCAAGAGAAAAAGTAAGAGTTTCTTTTTCTGATTGGTAAAAAAATAAATAAATAACTTGTATACATATTCTGTATGCATAGTGGTACTGTTAGAGAAAGGATATTTAGCAACCTAATATGTAGGGGGTGGGATAAGGGGCAGGAGTAGAGATAGTGTTATGGTTAGCACTAGTGAATAGAGGTGCAGGAGAGAAATCCCCTTCCCCAGCTATGTGTACATGTGCTAACCCTAACCTTAGCTGCATTTTCAGGAGTTTATATATACTCCACACCATCATCAATTCACCTGAAAATCTTTTGAATTCCATTATATTTATGAATAACAGTAAATATGTTTACAGACTGCACACACAAAATATAAGGCACACACACACACACACACACACACACACACACACACACACACACACACTATCCAAAACCTTTCTGTAGGCCAAACTAAACTAAGCACTTAAAAGTGAAATAAAAAAGAAATAGCAACTGTATCCCCAACTTCAGGCACACAAATCATGTCAGTATATACTAAATAAAGAGCACATATAGTCAAAAACATAGTAACCATTTAGAACGGCATACCAAAATATGAAGACTAAGTGACTGAAAATCTGGGCTTACATATGCTAAGTCCAAGATTTTCATTCATCGAATATTCCCTTTTCTCTGAGGTATAGTGATCTCTGATTTGGTATACATATATATATATATATATATATATATATATATATATATATATATATATATATATATATATATATATATATATATATATATATATATATATATATATATATATATATACACTTTTGGAGAGGGGGGCTTGCCTCCCTGCAAAAATCAAGTTTAAAAGAGAAGAGCAATGTTTAATATTCACTTTTCTATATTTTATATTTTATTATGTTTCTGGAGTCAGTAATGGGAGTCACAGCATTTCAGTATGAAGCCCAAAAACAAAAAACAGTCACAACACTAAATTGTTGTAAATTAAGGTATAACTAAACACGTGATAATGCCACTGTAACTAAAATAAATAACAAAAAATAAGACTAGTTTAAAATGCACAAACAAAAATGCACATAGGGACCTTTAAAATACTCACTCCACATAAAGGCAAAACCTTTCCACCAAATCTACAGTAATAACGGTAAAGCATTTAAATAAAAAAGAGATAACTAAAAGAAGCCTGCAGTCATAAAAGTACAATCAGAAATGGCATTACTTGAAAATTAGACTGAATAAAAGAAAAAAAAAATAAGTCCAGTATTCAGGTAACATTTTGCTGTGGTATGTGGGCAACGCTATACTGTCTATACCTCAATGGAGACATACTGTGATTCAGAAAGATAATAAAACCACATGAAGTAACATCTCATTAGTGGCTCATTATCACAGATCTAACTCAAAACACTGCATTCTTACAGGCGACCATGTTAGTGTTCCCTTACCAGCCCATGCAATGCAGTTGCACAGCTGCACGCACACACACACACACACACACACACACACACACACACACACACACACACACACACACACACACACACATACACACACACACACACACACACACACACACACACACACACACACACACACACACACACACACACACACACACACACACACACACACACATACACACACACACACACGCAAACACACACACTCCCCTTCACACACAAAGATAGCTTCATAGAATTTGCCTCCCATAGGACTAAGTAACAGCTCTGCTTCTGCCAATGGACTGAATATACACTATCAAAAGTCAATGTTTGAATCACTCTACTGTGTTATTTTGATCCTGGCAAAAAAATTCTAGTTAAACACGTATGGCTAATTAGGATTAGCTGTAGCTCTGAACTACTGCATTCGTATGTGGCCTTTGCCTGCAAGACTGATGTAGTGCTACACACTGAAGCCTTCCTACCACAGTGGTGATACGCTGGTTTCTGAATTGGAAACCCATATCATATTGAGCAGACATGACCTAAACAGGTATATGCACTGAGATACTAGTTTCTGAATCCACACCTAAATTAATTAGCTAAAACAAAACTTCAGATACTACCAGGTAAACTAAAATTAAACTTAACTGTATTACAAAACCAGCCACAAAATGCATTATACTGCATTTAAAAGCAGCAATGTATATAAAAACTAGTGATTAAACTATTTATAAACATTTTTAATCTAGCTTAAAAGTCTTGATTACTGCTTTTCTTGAATGGACAATAGTAATTCAAACTTGAAAAACAGGAAAAATGCATAAACTAAATGCACGATAGTCTGGTTTATGTGATACATGAAATATATTGTGCTGCTGGTTTAGGAACTTGGTTTACCACTCATCATAAAACTATAACTCTTAAACTTGGAGCTTAGGATATTCAAAGTATTAACCATGACATCCCCACTTATTCAATATTGGTCACCAATTTATGCATATCATCAAGACCTTTTCACCACTCTGGGCATGTCAGCAAACATCACCACTCTGTGCATGTTATCAATGATTTATCATCATTCTATGTATATTAATTAATCAGCAAATATTTATCATTGCTTTGTCTATGTCAGCAAGCATTTAATACCGCTCAATTCATGTTATCAGTGATTTATCATCACTTTATACATGCTGTTAACAGTTATCACAACTCTTTGCATTTAATCAACCACCTTAACTCAGCTTCATTCATAAAAAGAAGAAAAATGAAATTTGTCCCACTATACATAAGAGAAATGCACAGTCAAATCCGATAAAAATTACAACACCCACATAATCAATCCCAGAAAAATGAAACTAAAATCTCATAAGAAATGCACAATCAAATCTCATAAAAAGTACAATACCCACATAATCAAACCGAGAGAAATGAAACTAAAATTACACCAGAAGTACACTCTCAAATCCCATAAAAAGTATAACATCTACATACTCACGCCGAGATAAAAGAAATTAACTAAAATTAGAACAAAAAGTAAATTAATCCAAAAAAAAAAGATTGAAAATGCAGGAGAAGAGAGAATCCAGAACATCACTCTTCTCCTTTCAACTTCTTTTTTTGTGAAGGGGAGTCTGCTGCCACACCCACCAATATTAGGGGAAAGCCACCACATACCTTGAACTTATATATACTGACTCCAAGATTGCAATAACTCAAAATAAAAGGGAATATTAATAATTGCAAGTATCTATTTTGGCCATTCAGTCTCTGTGTTTTGGGACTCACTCTAGCATGTTCTGACATTTCAAATGGTTACCTTATATCATATCATGGTCTTCTAAAATACAGAAACATTCTACTACAACCCATAGCACTTTCACCTTCAGAACTGCTGATGGTGAGAAGAATGAAAAAGTCACCAACAGCCTCTGCTACAGAGGAAGAAGTTCTGCAGGAACAGGAGCACAGCTGATTAGCTATGACACTAACAATGATGAAATCTGCAGAGATAAGCAGAATCCAAAATCCAGCTGGCAAATACTTATAACAACTGGAAGCTGTTTCAGTTGGTAAGTTATATCATCTTTTGCTGATATACCATCCAGTTCCATCCTCTTCATAAAGTCCAGCAATGCCCACTAGTTATCTATTCCTTGTCAACCCTGTGTAGATCTTTACTGCTTAGTGTCTATATTAAAATTGGCTAAGATCTTGATGTCTTAATTAATAAGTGATCTAGACAAAAAATTATCTTGTTCTGCTACATTAACTCCTTCATTGGGAAAGACAACCACTGTTGTGCAACCCAGTGATGTCAAAACAAACTGACTCCTTCCTATTCTGTAACAGTCCTTTTTCAATACCACAATTTACTGATCTACTTTGTATTTACAGAACTCATTGATGTTACCATAGTGAGCCCTACTTTATTCCCTGGCATGCACTTTCCTGCTTTCTGTACATTCTCTAATGTCACCCATTTAAGAGACTCTCTTTTTAAGCAGTCTACTACACACTTCTCTGTTAAGAGGGTTCCACAGCAAACCTCTGTATACTCATACTCACGTCTATACAGAAGTCACTGAATCTTTAACAAAGTCCATCATCATCACATGTGAGCCCCTCATTAGGATTAATTTTATTTGTTTATTTAACCGTAGTTAAGTAGGTAAAAGGACTGGTCCATGGAACCTTTTCAGCTATGACCAGAAGGAAAAGAGCAGTAAAATGTATGGAAAGTATACATAAAAAAGGATTACGTATAATAAAACAAAATGATTATACAAAAGGCTGTAAACTAACTCATGGTACTCAATGTAACCAGACTGGTAATGGATGTATGAATCTACTGACCCAAACATGTATGCTGCAATATAGTGATGGAGCTCAGTAACAACTGAAGTAAGCTAGCCAGCATCTTGGATATAGTTGCACTTGTGGGCTTCCTTGATGTGTAGTTTTAGCTACGGGCAGCATATTCATTTATACTCTTCATTTCCTAATCCACAAAATCTTTATCACCTTACTTAAGCTCTTCTTAAAATCCATTGCCATCTACCTTCCTGTTGCCTTTGTAGGCTGCTGCCAAAATTCCTTCCAGTAAATACATGCTTGCACTTTATCATCACTTTTGGTTGAGTCTGTTCTTGGAGCCGTATTTCCCCTAACTCCTAGTCTTTATCTGAATCCTCTTCCTGTGCATTCCACAGCAACTCAAGGTCATTTACCTCCACTTGGCTCAAGTCCTCCGGTATTCCTTCTTCTGAATCTGTGCTCTTCTATTACCCTGCTTCTCAAGGCTTCATTTAACCCATCACAGACTGATTTTCCCTTCTCCTCTTTTCCACCCATATTATTTTGAATAACTTGCAACAACACCCTTCTTAAAAGCAGAGTTTTAATTAAAAATAATTACTTGTTAATTAAATTCTTTTTGTTATTGGTTATCACTGTTTTTAATTTGCTGTTTGTATTCTGCTTCTGCTTTGAAAACTTGTTACTGTTTTAATTTGCTGTATGTTTATTTATTTATTTATTTACATTTGTTTATTGGGAAATTCCGACTGGACACAGGTTCTTTTTCAGCGGATACCCGGGGAGAAAAGCTCCACATCATGTACATGATGAATAGAGATACAAAGTTGCAGCAAAAATAAACAACATTACAGGTTGTTGGCTTTAATACAATAACAAGATATTGATTATCAACAGTATATACAGTAAATGTTGCAAGTTAAGATAGTTTCTTGTTGTTTATAATAATAGTAACAAAGTTGTCAGGCAAGATTTTAAAGTATGTAAAGACAAGTAGCTAATTCTGACTGTGGTTAGTAGTGGCGGTAGTATAGTTGGGTTAAGAGTCTAGGTGGGGGGAGAGGTAAGGGTGGGGGTGCTAGTCTGGATTAGAACAAGGACAAAGCCAGTGCAAATTTAAGTGGAATTTGAGTGCAGTCTTGAAAAGGCTGCTGGAAGGTAGAGTAGTTATAAAGGGTGGAAGATTGTTCCAAAGTTTAGATATGGTACATGAAAATATGGATTCTCCTGCTGAGTTTTTGGGTTTGATAACAGTGAGTTGATTTTTGTTGCTTGATCTCAGGGGTCTATTGGAGTGATAGGGTTGGAGAAGGGTTTGAAGGGAAGGGATGTTAAGGGGTGGTTAATAAGTTTATGAGCGAGGGTGAGTTGATTAAAGTGAAGGAGTTGTGGGAGTTCTAGCCAGTTTAGTTCTTTAAGGGAGATACAATGATGGCTGCGGTAGGAGGTTCCAGTGACAAATTTAGCAATTTTGTTGTAACAAGCATCCAGCTTGTGTAGATCTGTCTGTCTGTCTAAGGTTGGTAAGCATGTGGGATGCATAGATTAGGGTGGAGATTAGCTGGGAATTGGCTATGGAGATTCTAGCCACCTTGGTTAGGAATTGGCAGCTTCGATATAACGCACCAAGTTTCTTGTGAACTTTTTTTATTGTGAGAGATATGCGGGTGTCAAATCTAAGTTTGTTGTCGATTTCCACACCGAGTAATTTTGTGTGTTCTAATGGAGAGATGATGGTATTGTCTTTGGTGAGAATGTTGAAGTGGGCGTATTTTGGGTGGCTTTGCAAGGTTGGAACAGGAGAAGTTTTGTCTTACATGGGTTGCGTAGGAGCTGAGCATTGGATAGCCAGCTTTCTACAGAAGAGAATGATTCTTGTGTGATTTATTGTAGTTCTAGTAGAGTGGGGGCAGAGCAGATGAGAGTAGAGTCATCTGTGTACTGTATAAGAGATGCTTGTGTGGTGGCAGTATGTAGGTAGTTAGTAAAAAGTGAGAATAGCAGAGGGCCAATGATAGACCCTTGGGGAACTCCTAGAGTAACTGGGAGGTGAGGTGATAGGTTATCATCCCAGATTATGGATTGCTGGCATCCATGTAGATAGCTGTGTAACCAGTTGCAGGCTGATTGTGAGAAGAAGAGGTTGGGGAGAGTAGAGAGTAGTAGCTCATGCGATACCATATCAAAGGCCTTTGAGAGATCTAGAAGTATGGCAGTAGAGAAGAGGCTATTGTTTTTGTGATGAAGTATAGTGTTGATGAAGGAGAGCAGAACGGAGGTAGTGCTGTGATATGGCCTGAAACCATGTTGGGTTTTGGAGAGGAGATTATTAGCTAGGAGGTAGTTGGAAACCTGGGTGTTGATACATTTTTCAAGTATCTTGGAGAGAGGGGAGAGGATACCAGTGGGGCGGTAATTGGAGAGGTCAGTGGAGGGGGTGCCTTTGTGGAGGGGAATGATGTGGGATATCTTCCATATCAAGGGAACATAGCCTTCTGTTATGGAATGGTTGATTAGAATTGAAATTGGGTAGGCTAGTATCAGCTGCAATTTTCAAGTATTCAGAGGGGAGGTTGTCAGTTGCGAGTTTGGTGGGTTTAACTTTTGACAATAGTCTTTTTATGTTGGAGGTAGGTACTGAGGTGAAGAAGAAAATAGGAGTGGGGGCTTAGGGTTAGGAGTTGGGGGGGTTGTTGTAGGGAAGTGTTGTTTGTCTAGAGATGTTATAGTTTCAGTGAAGTGTTTGTTGAAAGATTCAGCAATACTGCTGGAGGAGGGAGGAATGGATGACTGAGGGGTATCAACCTTCCCTGGGTGGAGGATAGTGTTAACAGTGGACCAGAATTGCTTAGGGTTGTGGTTGGTAGAGTTTAGGGTGGATTTATAGTAGAGGGATTTGTCTAATTTTATATGCTTTTTGGCTTTATTGTGCAGTTTGATTGCCTATCTGAGTTTTTTTTTGTTAGTCGCCAGTGCTCCCAGGCCTTATCTCTGGATTTCATTAGGGTTCTGGTGGTCTTTTGTAACCATGGGGCACACCTGGATCTGACTTTGGCATTTCTTACAGGAGCATGGGTGTTTAGGATGGAGAGGAAGGTACTGTTGAAGAAGTGGACAGCCTTGCTTTGAAGGCTTCTGCTTTGAAAACTTGTTACTGTTCTGAGGGCATGTCAAAGGTAATAAGAAATGTTGATACTTGTGTTCCTTGAAATAAAATGAAGTGGTTTTACACAACTGCTCTCCTATTTCTCTTGAAATTTTCTGGATTGTTATACACACCCTCCTTAACGTGCCCTTTTGTCTTCCTATCTGCACTTAAAACTCATCTGCTTCTACTAAACTGTAGCAGTGCTTCCCTAGATATCTGAAAATCAATGAGCATGCATTATCATATGATATTCCTCTATGTCTAATAAATGCTTAAGCTTCTGAGGGGAAGATGGCCCCCCTGTTGTAGAAGGAAGTAGCAGTCCAGAAAAATCACAAAAATTGATTGGCCAAAGAAGAGCCATAAAGACAATAGAGTGGACTATTGAGGATAATAAAGAAATTATGTATTGTTACTACTATGTAAAAAGCCCAGAATTTCCAGACACAAGATATACAAAATGATTAAGAGAGAAATTACAGGAAAGAAAAATACTTCTACAAGAAAAACTGACAGAAGCTTCAAATAAAAATTTGTGTTCATTAATACAACATATTGTTGAAAAACAGTATCTAGATCAAGAAACTCTGATCTGTTTAGAAAAACCGGCATCCGAGGAAGTGCGAAAATATAAACAATAAAACCTAGAGATATTTGAAAAATATAAAAAAGAAATATGGACATGGCAAAGGAAGAGATATTTGATATGGTGCAGTATTTATGCAAAGGAGAAATGTAAGTAAAAATATAGAGAAGGCAATTTCAAAAATATTCAAAGAGAAATACAGGCAAAAGCATCCAGATATGGAAAATTTCACAAAAGATTAATAGCACAAAGATGTAATGTGGAAAAGAAGATTAGTAAAGCAGAAGTTAAAGAAATAGAAGTTGAAGTTATGGAGTGTCTACGAAGTGAAGGATTTAATGTAGAAGGTCTAAAACAGACTACATCACAGCATGATGGAGTGAGTCCCCAGAATAAGGAAAAGCAAGAAGATCAGGAGACATGTGGAGAAGAAATATGGACAAGGGAAAGGAAAAGAGATTTAATATAATGTAATATTTATGCAAAGGAGAAAGCAAAACTAACCGATACAAAACAGCAGCACCAAAGAAATTTCAAGAGAAATACCGGCAAAGGAATCCAGTTATGGAAAACTTTACAATACAAAAAGATAAGGAGATTAAGAGAAAAAGTAGAAAAAGAGATTAGTAATGGAGATGTCAAAGAAATAGAAATTGAGATTATGGAGCAGCTGCAAAGAGAAGGATTTAGTGTAGAAAATCGAATGCCGAAAGCACTACAACAGGACAGAGCAATGGATATCCAATTTAAGGGGAAACCAGTGGAACAGGAAGTAATTGGTCAGGTGCCATATCAAGATATTTTGGAGCCTTCCACAGGAAACCAGTATAAACAGTCACTTGAAGCTAGACAGCAAGGGAAGGAACAGGAAACTCTGGAAACTCTGATGCAGTCAATGTTGAGGAGTGATAGGCCAGTAAGTTCCCATTCGATAGAGCAACAGATGCCACAGGATGAAGTTGAAGAGAATGTGCAACAGGAAGATGCTATAGAATCTTCTACAGAATGCCTGCAGGAAGGAGAATATAAGGGACGTACCCTTAGTTTGGAAGAAAATGAGTTAAGAGAAGAGTTGCTTGGTTTAATAGACATAGACAGATATATCACGATCAATGAAAGAAATAGACTGCAGAAGGTTAATAAAACCCCAAAAGTCAGAAGTTTGAGTAAACAAATAAATGCAGTAATTAGGACTGTCCATAGAGATCCATCCAAGGGTCAGCTTCTGGTGATTTCTCCTGTTCACCTGGTGAATCTGGGCATACTGGGGCAATGCAGCAACTTCCTCATGTACACAGACAACCCTCTCCTCCTACTACTCAACACTACAACCTGTGAGAGATGCACTTACATAGCCAAACTGGAAGCAAAGCTCTCTACAGCCAAGATTGTGCTAGACAGTCAAGAGGAGAAGGTTAACACCTGCACTAGACCTCAAGCAACACATAGCCCTTCAAAACCCACACCATCAACACCCACACATAGCAACACTAAACCCACATATGCAGAGGCTCTTAACATTAACCTGCCCAAGCAACAAGGACCTCCGAAGCTGAAACACAAACAAACACCAGTCATAGCCAAAGTGACACACAGCTTACAACACCAGTGTGCCACCCAAAAACAGCCCCTAAGGCAAGACAATGTACCCAACACTTTAGTCATAGGTGACTCTATAGTCAGGCACATTGATGTCCCACTCACCAGGCTGAATAAGGAGAAAATTACAGTCAGCTGCCTGTCGGGTGCCAGGATCCACCACATAATGCATGCACTCAAGTCACTCCACAACAAGTACAAATACGACTCTGTCATTGTCCATGTTGGAGTGAATGACTTGAGACGTACCTCCCTGGACTACATGAAAAGAGACATGGAAGAGCTCTCGGATCATGTGGCCCAAGTAGGTATGACCCTAGCCCTGAGTAGCATCCTGCCTTTGCCCAGAATTATACCACAGTATAAGGACAAAATGATTGACTTCAACAATTGGCTAAGCTTCTGGTGTCATTCAAAGGGGATCCGGTATCTGTCTGCCTGGGAAGACATGATCGACAAACCACGATGCTTTGCTAGAGATGGTCTGCACCTGTCACCCCTGGGATTCAGGTTACTGGCTAAAGCTCTTGCCACCCCTATAGTGCCTTTTTAAGGCAAGGTTCAAAGGATAAAACCACCACTGTAACAGATACAAGCATGCAAAATCTGAAGGTAATGCTACTCAATGCTAGAAGTCTAAACCTCAAAATGCACTCTCTCAAGGCACTCCTAAAAGTGTCTATATTAGATCACCAAATGCTTAAAAAAGCGAACGGTGATTAATCCACCCTATGTAAGTGAAAGCTTACAATGTCAAACTGTCAGAACAGCAATTTTTTTCCAAGGGAAAAAAATCGCTGTTCCAACAAAAAATAAAAATAAAAAACAAAACACTTTAAACATTACATTAAGTGGGGGGGAGCTGCAACCCCCACCCACTTAAATATACCAACTCTGAGACCGCACTACAGTGCCAAAAACAGCAATGTAATGAAGCGGCCAAGCAAATTCTTTCCCAGGGAAAGAATTTGCTTAAAAGCCGCTTTGATATTTTACCGTTTCAGTCTTTTAAGTTCGACCAAGATGCATTCGAAAGAATGCGTCTTCGTTCTTCTAATAGGAACCCTCCTAAAAATGGAGAACATCGATATCTGTGCAGTAAATGAGACTTGGTTCGAGGGTCCAGACAGCACCCCTGCAATACCAGGCTACAACTCTTACCACACTTTTCAGCCATCAAACTAAGACCGAAACACTTAAGGTGGAGGAGTGTCCATATTCACCAAGGATATTCACACATCCAGGCTAGTTGCCCAATGCAATGCAACTGAAATTCTCCAGGTGCAACTAACACTAGGTAAGACTGCAATCCAAATTGTAGCTTGCTACAGATTCCCCACCGTGCCCCAAGATTCTCACTACACCTTTCTAAACATACTAGAAAATATTAAGATACAACCAAACAACCTAATGTTGTTGTGTCTTTCGGCTTTTCCCGGTTAGGGGTCGCCACAGCGGAACTCCGGTCTGCTAATTATTGGCAGTAGATTTTTACGTGCTGAGTTGCCAGCCCTGATGCACAACCTTCAACGAAGGTACGCCCATTCACGTATGTCTCTACATAGAAGACGCTCTAGCTGAGAATCGAACAGGACAACATCTTACTGTGAGGCAACAACGCTACCGCAGCACCACCCACTGAAGTACTGGGTGATTTTAACTACCCTGCCATTAACTGGGAAAACTACTCGGGTACCAACACCTTTTCCCAATGGTTCTTGGAATTCATAAATTCCAACGCCCTGGATCAACTAATCCATTGTACCACCAGGGGCTCCAATATCCTAGACCTGCTCATTACCAACATGGGAGATAGATGCTCCATACAAGTGGTCACCCCCTCGTTGGTCAGGTCTGACCATAAGCAAATCACCCTTGACACCAACATCCCACCTCCAGCCCCCCCCCCCCCCCCAGTAAGGAAACCTCTGTAAAAAAACTTCTCCAAAGCCAACTTCATCTGCTACTCAAGTCAGAAGTGACAAACTTCATGACACCCATGCAAATGGGATCTGAAAGTTCGACTGCTGAATCCTACACTAAGGCACTGTACAAGCACATCCACTAGTGCATGAATCATGCCATCATAATAGAACCAAGACACTCTCCTCCAAAAAAAGGAAGCCAACCTAGTGGTCCCCTGCTATAAACAAACTATACAACAGAAGGAAGAAACTGTTTCAGAAAAGAGGAAAATCCCAGGATGCAAAAAACTCCCTTGCCAGCTTCAGTAAGAAGCTGAGATCCCTCATAAAATTCTCCAAAGCTAGTTACAAAAATAAAATTGTCAAATATTCCAAAGAGACCCACAAGGCATTCTATAGTTATGTCAAGAATCTAAATGGTAATGCTCAGATCTGCTCTGAGCTACAACAGAATGGCATTAAATATACTGATCTCAAGGATATTGCCAATATCCTGGCAGGTCGATTTAGTGCCAACTTCACCCCCCTCTCACCCCCTAAATGGCCCATCTCAATACCAAAAGATTGCCAAATTCCGGTAATCACGGCCACACAGGTAGAAACCGCACTCTCCCAAGCTAGGAATACAGCATCCATAGGACCAGATAACATCCCGGGCTGTGTACTACATGAACTACAAAATGAACTGGCACCTCACCTAGGTGTCATGTTTAATCATAGCCTCACCTCAGGCTTTGTACCCACTGAGTGGCCCACAGCTAAATTTATCCCACTCCACAAGGGGGGATCCACCTTGGATCCCGGGAACTACCATCCCATCAGTCTGACGAGCCTGATCTACAAGGGCATGGAACGCATTATCATGGAACATATAAACAAAGACACTGGCAACCTTCAAACACTGGACACCATCCAGTTTGGGTTCATAAAGAGCCGATCTTGTCTCCTAAACCTGATTGACTTCTTTGAATCAGTCTCCAGAGCTGTGAATGAGGGTAAGGTGGTCCACACAGCCTATCTGGACCTCACCAAGACCTTCAACAATATCCCCCACTCTGGAATCATAGATAAACTTACTAAGCTGGCCATAAATCTCTACATCACTCGATGGGTTGCCAACTGGCTTACTGACAGAACCCAGACTGTAAAAGTAGCCGACTCCAAATCCAGCTCCAGACAAGTGACAAGTGGAGTACCTCTGGGTTCAGTCCTGGGACCGCTCTTGTTTGGCATCTACTTCTCTGAAGTACAGGCCAACACTAAGGGACTCTGGCTAACAAAGTTCACAGATGACTGCAAACTGGGAGCCATTATTGAATCCCCAAATTATGTGGATATTCTACAAAAGGGCCTTACAGAAAAAGATGCTTGGTGCCAAAGCCATGGGCTCAAGCTTAATGCCAGGAAATGTATAGTTATCCCCTTTGGGAAAAAACATGTACCAATGAATTACCACAGAGATGGCAGTATGCTAAACACCATAAGTGTGATGAGAGACTTAGGGACACAGGTGGACAGTGGTCTCACTTTCGATAACCACATCGCCACAACAGTCAGGAAATCCTTCTGTGTGGCACACCTCATCACTAAGGGCTTTTCTTCCAGAAAAAAGGAGGTCATTGTCCCACTGTACTCATCCCTCATTAGACCCATTATAGAGTACAACACCCCATTTGGTATGTACCTCACAAGACATCTGCAACAGCTGGAAAGGCCACAGAAATACCTCACTAAAAGAATCACAGGCCTAAAGCAGATGCCCTATGCTGACCATCTAAAAAAACTCCAGCTATACTCGGTGGCATATCGTCTACTCAGAGACAATCTCTGCTTAACATACAAGACCATGTCAAACCCTGAGGTGTTGGACATGCTCCACTTAAAGAAATCCCAATCCCTCAGAGCCACACACTCCAGGGATCTAAACCTTGTCATCACAATGAACAAAACATGTTGGAGGGATAGGTTCCTGACCCTAGAGACTCCCCATACTCTGGAATAGACTGCCCACACATGTCAAGCAGAGCACCTCCTTGGCCCTCTTCAAAAGGAACCTTGACGATTAGATGGGATATAGGAAATTCACCCCGGGATCATGTCTAGACAGGGGTCCAGGGAAGTAAATATTGTGGGAAGAAATATCCAGGGAATTGATATGGTTAGGCTTGTATAGACCCTAGGGCTGATAGCCTAGTACCAACCTATGAACCTATGCGATATAATAGAAGTTAACAGAATATATTACTGTGCTGCTAAATGAATAACTGATAAAGTTCTACCACAGGAACAAAGGGTAGCAAGGGAAAGGAAGGGGCAAAAGTGAATACCATCCTTGAAATATCGAATGGAGAAAACTATAAGGCAGCCATGACAAGAAGTGTCACTGTTAGAAGATTATAGAAGAGGGAACAGATCAACAAAAATACTAAGAAAGACAGATGTGATAAAAGCAATGCACAGTGTTAGAACAGACCAGGATCTATCATGTACTATCACAAATAACAAACTAAAAATTTCAGCACAGGCGGAAAAACTTAGAAGATACGAAGATAAATATAAAGGAAAAGTACAAAATAAGCCATTTATTGATCATCCAAAAAAAATTTATAGAAAATTGGGAAAAAGGGTAAAAGGAGTTGAAAGACCGCCAAAAAAAGAAGAAATAGATACATTTTGGAGAACTATCTGTGAAGATCCTGTGGTACATAAGAGAGATGCTAAATGGGTAGAAGTAAAAGAAAGAATAAGAGGGTTAAAGGTACAGGATATGAAATGGGATGAAGTAACAGCCAGAGAGATTGAAACAAAGCTGAGAAAAGCCTCTAACTGGAAAACCCCACGCCCAGATGCAGTACCTAACTTTTGGCTGAAAGTATTAACATCTTTGCACGAGGATTTAGCCATGAGTAAGAACTATTTATATGAGCACCCTGAACAGACACCATACTGGTTAACAACAGGAGAAACAATGCTCTTACTTGAGAGTGAACCTACAAGCTACTCTAAAAATTATAGACCAATAACTTGTCTTCCAACGACATATAAATTATACTCGGGAGTTGACGCAGACAGAGTTTATAGTCATTTAGAAGAAAACTCAATTATGGCAGTAGAACAAAAGGGAAATAAAAGAAAGTCATATGGAACAAAGGATCATTTGTGGTTAAATAAAGTCATAGTGGAAAACTGTAAAAAGGGGAAGAATCCAAGTATGGCATGGATTGACTATAAAAAAGCATTTGATAGTATCCCACATTCATGGATAAAGAAGTGCTTAAAATGTATAAGATACACCCTACACTGACTGATTACAATACAGTAACCATGAAACAATGGCAGACCACTTTGCAATTAAGCCATGATAAAGGACAGATTATTATCCCAGAGATAAAAATTCAAAGAGGGATATTCCAGGTTGACTCTCTGTCACCATTGCTATACTGCCTTGCCATTAATCCATTAAGCTGTTTACCAAAAGCTTAGGCCATGGCCTCAATTTGGCTCCTAGAAGACAACAGTCTAATGACTTCTCATCTTCTCTTTGTTGATGATTTAAAACTGTATAACTCATCAGATGAGGAATTGAAAGGACAGCTGCAGGTTGTCAAAACTTTTCCCGATGATATTGGAATGTCATTTGGCCTTGATAAATGTGCAAAAGCAACATTTAAAAAAGGAAAACTGCAGCACCAGGAAAACATCTGTTTGGGACAAGAATGTGATATGAAAGAACTTGAGCAAGAGGGAGTGTATAAATACTTAGGAATTAATGAAGGATCAGCAATAAAACATGAACAAATGCAAATAAAACTCAGTAAGGAGTACTTTAGAAGACTTAAATTAATCTTGAGAACGCCACTGACATCTAGGAACAAGATCCACGCTATAAATCAATTTGCACTTCCTGTCCTAACTTATAGCTTTGGAGTGACTGACAGGCCCCAAAAAGTGTTGGATAGATTGGATATTAAATTGTGGGACTCCACACATATCTACTGACCTCAGAAGATTCAAATGTAGTGAAAGTTTTGAAACTTGAGGAGAATAAATCTAAGATGATGTCTCTGCTTAATTTAGCAGAAGTATATCGATGTCAAGCAGGAATGGGAATCAAACCAGAAGTGGATAAAAACCAGGCAGCAACTGAATGTGCCAAAAAAACAAAAGAAAGAATATAAGGTAAAGGAACAGATGAGAAGACAAGAAATGTGGAAAAAACATAAATATAGTAGCAAGTATAGAAACCTTTTGGAAGAGCCTCATGTTGATCAAGAACAAATGCAGAAATGGTTAAGGAGAGGTGAATTCAAACCAAGAAATTAAAGGTTAATATTGGCAGACCAAGATATTGGGCTACATACACACTGGTTTACAAAGTCCATTGAGCATGTGTGAGAAACAGACATATGTAGGTTTTGTAAAACTGAATTGGAAACAGTCACACACCTTGTTGCTGATTGTGATGCACTAATGGCAGAGGGACTGTATACTGAATGGCATAATAATGTGGCGAGAATTATACACTGGAGATTGTGCAAACATTATGATATCAAAGTGGCTGAAAAACACTGGAAACATTAGCCACAAAGAGTCATAGAAAATGATGGTTTACATCACATGGGATCACCCAATACCAACAGTTCTAAAGAAAGATACTAGAAAACCAGATATAGTGGTCCAAGAAAAGAAGACAAGAGTAGCATTCAGCACTGAAATCACCACACCCAGTGACTACAGTGTCTTGTGTATAGAGAGTAACAAAGTCATAAAATACCTGGATCTGCATTCAGAAATGAGAGCAATGTGGAAGAAAGATACCCAGACTGTTCCAATAGTAGTAGGAGCAACGGGTCTTATAAAAAAGAATTTAGTCATATTTAGATATGTTACGAATTCACGTAACACCATATGAATTGCAGAAGGAGTCATTATTGGGCACATTGTGGGTGCTGCGAATAGCACTTTTGGCTGACATTAGACAGTGAAACAATACTAATTTCATGAACTTTAATCATACTTTGACTTATAAATGGGATTCATTCCCGTCATGATATTAGAAACCCAAAAGACTTGGAAAAATTAAAAACTCTAATAAATGCTCCCCTTGTCACCTTATCCATTAATTTCTATAGTCTGTCAAAAGGATAATCCTGCATTAAGCAATTATTTTTAGAAGTAAACATTTTTTCCCCTTTAAACCATCCCCATTTTGTATGGCATTCCTGCTTTCCAGATAGTCTGCCCTTTCTGAGCCTGTATGTCTCTCTTCCCAGTAAATTGCTGTTATCCATCATCTCAGCATCTATACCTACACCTCAAGAACCCTTCACAGAGCTCTTTGTCATAAATATTTGGTCCATATTTGTTCATTAACTTTCAGATCTTACTCCACAGTCATCCCACCCAAATAATTTTATATCCCCCTCCACTTCTTTTCACTTCCTCCATTTTCTTCTGTACTCCTTTTCTAGACAAAATCATCACCTATATATCTATCAGTGCAATATGGGATTGGCCTTAATGTCCAGTAAATCAACACTTATTCATATGACTCCAATCTATTTTTGCAACAGTTGTACAATAAGCTCTTTACTCTTCATTGCAGATCAATTTCTGATAAATAATTTTCCCACTTAACTGGAAATACCCTCAGATATTCATTTTCAGCATTGTATCATATATACTCTCCAAACTTGTCCTATTTCCCACCTTTAAACCAATCTCATAAAACCTACTCATGCACCTTCCCCTTGCCAAATCCCATGCCTGTTATCCTGAGCTAAGCCCACAGTCTGTTGTTTCCTGCCTATATTCAGTCTCACTAAATACTGTAACCCTGGAGTTTAATAAATTTTAAGCAATTGTAATTCTTCCCCTCTGTAGTCCCCTTCTCATTCTTCCTTTGCCTTTATGACTCCTGTTACTATTATTCTTTTCCAGTTCAGAACTTGACTTCCCAGTCCCTGATGGTCTCTACTGGCCACCCTAAAACCATCCTATCTTCTTTCTATTTCTGTTTCACCACCTTGCATTCAGCTAACTCCATGCCACCATCATGCCAGCATTCAATTCTAGTGTTCCTAACCAATTTGTGCTTTTGTATCACTACAGGATAGACTGAATGTCCCACTAATGTGAATGAAAATAACATTATTAAATGCTACATAGTGTGATAGTGTGTTCTTGTTAAATCCGTCATCACCACCACATACCATGCAGAAAATATTTCACCTAAATTTAATCCAGTCATCAGAGGCTTGACTACCTTTGTAGCCAACAAAATCTCCTTTGACCATTAAACCCCTTTCATGAGTAGAAAGTCATTCAACCTTGTAAAGTTTATCTTTCATAGTATCTCTTTAAGATCCAGCAAAGTGATAATCCCAATTTATTCCTCCCAGATTGAGCCAGTCATTGAATGCAATGCTTCACTTGAGGTGTATCAAAAATAACCACCTAAACCAGCTTGAGAGATCTCAACATTTCCTCACCAAAAATGTATAAGATCCCAAGAAAGTTGCCTGTGCTGATTGACTAAAAACCTTATCCATCTACTCAGTCTCATATAGTTTCTTAAATTGTAATCTGTTTAGTCTTCCATGCTATAAATGACACACCATCTTTAAACTCCTCCACCAATGCAAAACTGGTGGAAAAGCAAATATTTGTTCTAGAGACCTAAACCTTTACTGTCTTATTAATAACACCAACTGGTGTAACAGGTCCCTAACAAAGCATGTCTCCCATTTCTGGAATATGCTTTTTGACATATCAAGTAGAGTATTTCTCTGGTAACCTTTAAAACCAATCTAGTTGATCAGATGGGTGATCGCAAATTTTAACCTGGCAAATATGGCAATAATATATGAGTGAATCCTTGAATGTCTCCTAGCACTATGTTCCACCCATCAATCACTTCTTCATGACTCTATCTACTCTAAAGGCTAACAGGACAGGCAAGCAGCCCACCCCAATTATTTTATAGTGATCCTTGCATTCATCCTATCCAACTGCCTCCTACATTTGCTGAGCCTTCTGATGTCCTTAAAGTACCTCCATAACCAATTCTCCTCTTAAATATTTTAGCTCTAAGTACAAATTTTAGCTACTTGCACAAATATTCCTTCTGCAGCCTCCCCCTCTTTCCTTATTCCTTCTCAGTTTAACTAGGTAATGTTTGCATTCCAACACCATGTCTCCAATTTAAATATTGGAAATCAACAAATGAGAGCCTGAGACTTATCCATGTTTTTACTAAACTACACCCTCTGTTATCTGCCATCTACACTGCTCCATGCATGCATTTATATTTAGACTCATTACTTAGCTGCTGACTACGTAAGCTTAGTTACACCTGAGTCCACCTAAGATAAGTGTCTCCTCCTAAGGAGCAAACCTCTGAGCACTGTCTGCAACTATTCCTGTCCAGTATTACTCATTAGACAATTGAAGCCTGAAGGGATCAAATTCAGCCTGGTCTTCTCTCATAACTTTACATATTTTTTACTAGACTGATTGGTACTACTTTCCTGCCACGCTCTACCACTCCATTAATAAATAATTTTCTTGCTTCCCAGGGTGACAGCCACACGAGAACACAAAAGTGAGCCACTGGACCTCTTTCTTTTATTAATAGTAATGGCAGCCCTTATAGTTATGCATTACAATATAAAATCAGTGTTACAGAAACAGGTGTTTAAATCATAACTGTCGGGAAACTTCAGGGTAGGAAAACAAGCATCCTTGTTTTAGTGATTTGGGCTAAACTAAAATACATATACTTAAAGCATCTACAAATAAACAACACTAATTTCTCTAACCCTACAGATCAAACTACAGTTTCTGCAATGCACTTTAAAAATACCTCTTGCCATATGTATGCTAATAAAGTATATCATCAATGAATAATGCAACTGCAAATACTGTAAACAGCTCTCTCTAAGAATGTGCTAGACTGTACCCACAATTGTCAATGAAGGCTACTTCATGTCAGTGAAACCATAGAAGGTGTTACTTCTCCATTTGTCAATCACTGGTGTAGGTTCACTGAAATATACTTTGCATTTTGGCAGTTTAATGAATGACAATGAAATGCAAAGTTGCAATTCACTGTTAACTTTACATTGTCTTGTTGGATAGGTTAGTAAATGTATTTATGCATTTATGTATCTATAAAGGCATTTTGCCTTGGTAAAGCATAGGATATGTTACCAAATTCTACACTAATACTGTTATGCACTACAGTGATACGGTGTTTAATGTATTTTTCCTTGTGGCCCAGATTATGGCTGAAAAGTTTTTGTACCTCTTTGCTTACCCACTTAACAAATGTTAAATGAGTAAATAAATAAAGAATTAAATAATTATGACCCTCATTCCCCTTTACTAAACTACATAATGTATTGCTTAGAAGGTGAATCTACATTATACTTTGCACACAACAGTAACTAGGCCTCACTGTCACCAATGACTGGTGCCAGAACCATGACCTTAAGCTCAATGCCAAAAAGTGCAGTCATTCCCATTGGGAAAAATTTGGTGTCCATGAACTACCACATAGGTGGTAGTCCACTAAACCACGAAGGTGTGATAAGAGACCTGGGGACATAGGTTGACAGCAACCTCTACATTGCCACTGTAGTCAGAAAGTCTTTCTATGTGGCACATCACATAACAAAAGGTTCCTCATCTAGGAAGAAAGCAGTCATAATCCCTCTCTACTCGTCCCTCATTAGACCTATTATAGAATACAACGTCCCATTTGGTATGTACCTCACTAGACACCTACAACAACTGGAAAGGCCACAAAAATACCTCACTAAGAGGATCGTAGGCCTTAGACACATGCCCTATATGGACAGACTCAAAAAACTCCAGCTATACTCTGTCTGTTATCGCCTACTTAGAGGCGATCTCTGCTTGACCTACAAAGCTATGTCTGACCCAGAGCTGCTAGATATGCTACACCTAAAGAAATCCCAGGCCCTCCATGCCACATGCTCCAGGGAGCTAAACCTCATTACCACAATAAACAGAACATGCTGGAGGGACAGGTTCCGAACCCAGAGACTTCCCATACTCTGGAACAAACTTCTCATTCACGTCAAGCAGAGCACTTCACTGGCCCTCTTTAAGAGAAATCTTGATGAGTGAATGGACAATAGGAAGTTCACCACAGCATCACTTCAGTGGCCTTGCTTGACAGGGGCACTGGGAACTAACTTTGGGCTGCATGATGCCAGGGAATCTTCTTGGGATAGGCTTATATAGGCTCCAGGGCCATTAGCCTAGTACACACCTATAAATCTATGAACTAGATTACACAAAAAAATAAACAAAAATATAAATAAAAAGGCCCTCTAAAAGTCCTCTAATCTTCTGTACAATTTGAGAAACAAAAAAAGTCTTCTGCTTGAAACTGTAGCAACTCACTAGCTATAAATGCAGCAAGCAGGTTGCTACAGTTACATTAAAATACACAAAGCACTTCAACGCTTCAATCCTTACCACAAGAACAATACTGGCATTAATCTCTGAATGTTGATAATGCATTACTACACCATTGGCAACTGATAATTGTGCCCCCTAGCAATTTGCATGAGGTAGCTGCCCCATTCACCCCACCCTATTTGTGTTTCTTACTTTGGAATAGCTACTTGCTATGTCCCATCAAAATCTTTATTCTCTGCTAATTACCTGTTCTCCCCTCACCTGTCTACCCTCACCTACTCACATAAAATCACCAGTTTTGAATCATTTACGCCTTCCCTCTTACACCTTTTTTATCTTGGGTCGCACGTATGCATACATTCAGGTGTTTCAACCTACTAGAAGTGCAGTATCATGTATCAATATCCACAGGATCATCTGAAAAAAGTGTTCAATGAGCAGCTGGCAGATTTTCTTCTGCTATGGAAACATTCCCCATTCATTGACTTAAAGTCACTGGTCACTTCTATCTTTTCAACCCAGCCTCCACAGCATACTACAATACTACTTTCAAGTATCAGCTCCTGCGCATTCTGGATTAAGCTCTTTTCTTATTCTTGCCTACTAACAACTGTTTACATTTTGCTTTTCCATACCTTCACTAATTGCATAATTAATATGTCTTATATATGCATATGCCCTCTTCTCAGTCTGGGTCCTAGTAGGGGGTGTCATCATATCCCATGCCATCCTATAATTAGACAGACAATCTGCTGAGTCTTCTGTATAGACAACCTTCTCTTTCACCATAGCTGCATTCCTTACTTTTCCTGAACCTTTACAGTTTTATTTATTTATTTATATTTTTATTGGGGTACTGCACTGATCTCCATGAAACATTTGCAGGCACAGCACGGATGAACAGGATCACATAAGAAATGAACAAAAAGATACAAGGGTATGTTAAAAAATATATATACATATTTACAGATGCAGGACTATGCTACATTTAGTTCATGAAGCAGTTTACAATGTCACAATATAGATGGAAAAATGGAATTATGCAGTAAATTTGATAGCTTGTACAATATTCTTATGGCCATCCTCTCAACAAGTCACATGACCACCAAAGGGTTGGCTATACATGAGTGAATCCTTGAAGTTCTCATATTCTCCCATAGCTCTCAATTGTCCATATTTTTGCAGAATGTCCAGATTTTTGCCTCATATTTTTGGTCTTTACCTCATAAAATTTGTGGTTTTCGGGTAAATCCCTAGGATAATCCCATGACTGAATTCATTAAATAATGACATACATTTGAGTTTCAGACATCATATCCCTCAGAAAATTCATGTTAACAAAAATCCTCTTACTTCTTACTTACTACTAGTTTATTAGAACAACATTTAAAATGTCTCCGTTATATCAGGCTTTGTCCAGGTTTCTTGCAATAAGAGAGGTATGTATTCTCCTATACTGGAATGTGACATTGTCAAATTGTAAATAGCAAATTAGAGAAGTCTTCAGCTGCCTCTGTTACCATACTGTAAGACTACTGTAGCATTTGTTAATATTTTCTCTTTTGTTTGAAGAGAGTGCATCATTGTTAGCACAAGCACAGTGTGATACCATAAGCACATTTTCCCCACTATTTATATCCTTTCTAGCCCCATGGAGAATCCTTTTGGAACAGAAACATTTTCATCCTTATAAGTTTCATCACTACCCCACGTGGCTCATCACAGGGTGAATCCCTGTGTTATATTGATTCTGCCCCCTGGATTGATTCTCATGATTCTCCATTCTAAACACTTTATATTTCAACAGGATCCCAGCTCAATTACTTTGTTTTCCTGTTTTCTGTGTTTTAACTGCAAATCTTTATATTAATTTTTCTGTTGCGTCACTTTGTCCTAAATCTCTGAAACAGCCTCCTTCCTTTGTGCTACTGCTGCATTATAACCTTAGCCAAGCATATATCATTTGTTACTCAAGATTATTTTTAAAATAACAAAAGTGAATGCTCTTTTTCAAATAGATTTAAATTCAGTTAACTAATCCAGTATTTCTGCAGTTGTCCAGCCATTCATTTCACCTATTACCTTATTTACAGATGGGGGAATTTAATGTTTTTAATTGGTTCTAAGGTATAGATCATAAATTAGGCTGGAATCTGTGTAACTTCAAGGCATTAATCCTTTCTGGACCATCCACATACCTTTGATGACTTACATGTCATCCTTAAGTCCAAGAACCCATCTGTTAGTTATAACACCATAGCTTTTAGGATTTTGTCAGTTTCATTCATAAGATATTTTGTAAAACTGTACATCACCCTTCCCAGAAATGTAATGAATCTATATGCATCCAAATATATTCTTCTTAACATTATCATTTAATATGAATACTAATTTTGTTTTTTTTTTGTTTTTGTTTTTGTTTAATAATATTTGTCTTTTCTTCCTTAACTTCTTTGTAAGCTCAGGAAATGATTGCAACAGACACAAAATGGATACTCATACCTCATTTTTCTAAATGAATAGCCTATCAAGGGTTTCAAGTTTTATTGTGACACATTAATGGTTAACACTCTAACGTATGATCACTAATGTACAATTCCCATACTTTTCATTAAAAGATCAAGACTCTGGCATCTTTGGGATCTCTATTTTTCCTGAGATACATATACTAACTCCAAGGTTGCTGTAAGTAGCAGGACTGCATGGGACAAAGTAGTTCACAAGGGGTATTGCAAACTGAGCTTTGCTACACATAAAAAAAGCTTTTTAACTTGTTTTAAAGCTAATTTGTTTAAAAATGCTGCTCTTTTGTTATCTCACTTAGTTATACTTACAGACAGGACTGGTATGAGTAACAGAGCTTTGTCTCACAGGACATCATGTCTTCAGAACTAAATATCTGAGAAATAGAGTGATGGCTATTGGAAAAGAAGGTCTGTAGTTACTTTTTAATGACACTTCCTTTACATTGGCTGTATAACAGCAACATTAAAACTAGAGAGCAAACATCACTGGAGTTCAGGTTTATATCAGTTAAAATATTTAGTTGCTGTTCCCAGTAAATTTTATCATCTGAAAGTCTGCTATGAACATAACTCTCAACCTGTTACAGCAAGAAATCTGGACAAAGCCGTAAAATAAAGTGGGAAAAAGGCCCAAAAATAGGGACATTTTTTAAATATTGCTGTTACAAACTTAGACAGTTGTTAGAATAACAGGTTTTAAATTAGCATGGATTTTCTGAAGGGCATGAAGTCTGAAACTCAAATGTCTGTCATTTTTTTTTAACTTTAATCTTTAATGATTTGCCACTAATTTGCCAGAAAACCACAATTTTATGAAAAACGGAACAAAAATATGAGGAAAAATCTGGACATTCTGCAAAAATCTGTACATTTGAGAGGTATGGCTATGAAATGTATTATTTTACCTTCTGTACAATCATCCCCAGTTTGGTTTCTGCATCTGACCATACCAGATGTTAATTGTTGTCTTAAGGAAGAGAGTTAAACTGATCTTCATTTTTAAAATATTTCATTTCATGTTTACATTTTAAATGTATGCAGGGTTAAATGTTGTAACATTTTTCCCCATTATGTACAGATCATGCCTGAAGCTACAACTCTTATCACACTTTTCAGCCACCAAACCAGGACTGAAACACTAAAGGTAGAGGAGTGTCCATATTCACCAAGGATATTCACACCATCATGCTAGTTGCCCAACACAATGCATCTGAAATTCTCCAGGTGCAACTAACACTAGGTAAGACTGCAATCCAAATTGTAGCTTGCTACAGATCCCCCACCATGTCCCAAGATTCTCACTACACCTTTCTAAACATACTGGAAAATATTAAGATACAACCAACCACCCTAATACTGGGTGATTTCAACTACCCTGCCATTAACTGGGAAAACTACTCGTGTACCAACACCTTTGCCCAACGGTTCTTGGAATTCATAAATTCCAATGTCCTGGATCAACTAATCCATAGTCCCACTAGGGGCACTAATATCCTATACCTGATCATTACCAACATGGGAAATCGATGCTCCACACCTATGGTCACCCCCTCGTTGGACAGGTCTGACCATAAGCTAATCACCCTTGACATCCACATCCTCCCCCACCCCCCAGTAAGGAAACCTCCATAAAATAACTTGTGCAAAGCCAATTTAATGCTACTCAAGTCAGAAGTGACAAACTTCATGACATCCATACAGATGGGAACTGAAAGTTCGACTGCTGAATCCTACACTAAGGCACTGTATGAACACATCCACTCATGCATGAATCGTACCATCCCAAAGAGAACCAAGACACTCACCTCCAAAAAAAGGAAGCCAATCTGGTGGTCCCTTGCCATAAACAAACTTTACAACAAAAGGAAGAAACTGTTGCAGAAAAGAGAAAAATCCCAGGATGCAAAAAACTCCCTTACCAGCCTCAATAAGAAGCTGAGATCCCTCATAACGTCCTCCAAAGCTAGTTTGAAAATAAAATTGCAAAAGATTCCAAAGACAACCACAATGCATTCTATAGCTATGTCAAGAATCTAAATGGCAATGCTCAGATTTGCTCTGAGCCACAACAGAATGGCATTAAATATACTGATCCCAAGGATATTGCCAATATACTGGCAGATTGATTCAGTGCCAACTCCACCCCCCTCACCCCCTAAAGGGCTCATCTCAATACTGAAAGATTGCCAAATTCTGGTAAAAACAGCCACACAGGTAAAAAGCGCACTCTCTAAAGCTAAGAATACAGCATCTATGGGACCAGACGACATCCTGGGCTGTGTACTACATGAACTACAAAATGAACTGGCACCTCACCTAAGTGTCAAGTTTAATCATAGCCTCACCTCAGGCTTCATGCCCACTGAGTGGCCCACAGCTACAGTTATCCCAATCATCTCAAAAAATCCCATGAGTCCTTTAATAAATGATGAACTCTGTTGTAACTAGATTTTAACCATTTATCCACAACCTTACCAAACACAAAAGTTTTAGCCTTATTCCCTGAGATAATTGGATGGAAAGGAGGATCTAGAACATTTTTGTGCACTTTCGGTATACCTACAATGGTACCTATAATGGGGTCATTGACTTTTAAGTAGTTATACAGATCTAAATCTATTCTCTCTTCTATGAGCAAGTCTTCTAGAACCAAATCAATTTTATGGTATCCAATGTTGACTTCATTAATAGAGGAGATGTCATAATTCCCTGAGTTAATTAAAATCATATTAATCTTGTTGTTATACTCAGTAGTACCATATAACACTGTTCCCCCACCCTTATCAGGCTTCATGATTCGTATTTTATTGTTGCACGTCAAATCATTCAATAACTTATACTGCTCATAATTGAGATTGTATGTTATCTTATTCTTTTTACAAATGTTAGAATAAGCCTACATATCATCTATGACCAGTTTCTCATAAATAGCCAATAAACTGTTTAGGGGGGGAGTGTAGGTACTTCTAACTCTGAATTCGCTGTTTTTAAAAGACTTGTTCCTATATAACAATTCCAAGTTCAATTTTCTAATGTATTTTTTAAAAGCTATAATACTTCCAACTACATTGAATTTTCTGTATGGTATGAACTTCATCCCTTTTGCAAACAATTCAAAATGTTATTTTTTAATAACAATATTAGTGTAGTTAAAGATATTATATTCCCCAAAACTGTAGTGCACCTCATTATGCTTTAAAATGTTCTGTCCAACCTCCTTCCCGGTTGTCTCGAACTGATAATAACAGAATTTAAGTTATATATATTTTTTAAAAAAGTTTTTGGAGTCTCTTGTCATCATGTTTAACTGTGTACTTTTGTATTAGAGATAATATGCTGACACTTTTGATTTGAAGCTTGCAATTGCTGATTTTCAATTGTAGATTTCTAACTGTTGATTCAGAGAACATTTTTTGTATGTGTACATTTTTTAAAAAATTATATGGGTTTTAGAAAGATGTGTTAGTAAAATGCATATTAAACATGAGTATTATATATGTAAGAATGGGATATGTGTGCAAAGAAGTTCAACTAGTTTGGTATTCCAGAGGTAGCAGTTATAGGGTTAACTTATTAAACAATTGACTTTTACTAAATTAAGTGATTACACTGAGGTGTGTGCGTGTATATAAATTGTGTTTTTTAAAATGGATGGTGTTCTGAGGAAGTCTATATGCATAGATGAAAGCGCTCAACGTGTATTTTAATTTGTTTTATTAAAACGTTTTTTGCTGCTACCTTGGTGGACTGACTAGTGTATTTATTGTGGTGCATTTATTGTGATACCACAGTTCGAGTACACTGCCTCATTGGAACTGAAAAAAAAAAATACTATCTTGTCTGCTCGTTTCCCACCTTTTCTAGTCAGTCCATATCCCAGGCTTTGCTTGTCATAGGACTTTATTTTCTATGCTCAGAGCTATCCAGACCTTGCATTGGTAGAGGGAAGTCCTACTGCCTAGCAGTGGGACTGGTGAGCATTGTACTGCCTATCTAACGCTAGAGGAGTGATTTCCAGCTCTGAAATTGTAATTTTATTAGCCTTTTGGGCAGATTTCTATCCCTTTCAACTTTCGGGCTTAAAAATGTGTATTTGCACATTTTTCACATCGTGCAGCACTGCGAGGCTACAGTTAAACAATTCCAGGTGCCAGAAAGACTGCTCTTCAAATTTTCCCTTAAAACTAGCTGGTTTCTCAGTAGTAGCACTAAAATCTGAACCCTTGTGACTAGCACTTGCTCTAAAACATACTGGAAAGCACTAGGAAGCCTGAAACTGATACAAGCACTCAGCTCTCCTTGTCAATAAGGAGAAATTAATCATAGGCACTAAACAGCCTATAATTGCAAAGTACCTTGCAAAGGTAAGGGAAAACAGCTCTTATACTTTACAAAAAAAGCACCTAAACAGGTATGTGCAAGGGTCACCTTCCGGTGATTTCTCCTGTCCACCTGGTGAATCTGGGCATACTGGGGCAATGCGGCAACTGCCTCATGTACACAGACAATCCTCTCCTCCTACCACCCAACACTACAACCTGCGAGAGATGCACTTACTTAGCCAAACTGAAAGCAAAGCTCTCTCCGGCCAAGATTGTGCTAGACAGTCAAGAGGAGAAGGTTAACACCTGCATTACACCTCAAGCAACACATAGCCATTCAAAACCCATACCATCAACACCCACACATAGCAACACTAAACCCACATATGCAGAGGCCCTTAACATTAACCTGCCCAAGCAACAAGGACCTCCGAAGCCAAAACGCAAACAAACACCAGTCACAACCAAAGTGACACATAGCTCACAACACCAGTGTACCACCCAACAACAGCCCCTAAGGCAAGACAATGTACCCAACACTTTAGTCATAGGTGACTCTATAGTCAGGCACACTGATGTCCCACTCACCAGGCTTAACAAGGAGAAAATTACAGTCAGCTGCCTGTCGGGTGCCAGGATCCACCACATAACGCATGCACTCAAGTCACTCCACAACAAGTACAAATACGACTCTGTCATTGTCATGCTGGAGTGAATGACTTGAGACGTACCTCCCTGGACTACATGAAAAGAGACATGGAAGAGCTCTTGGATCATGTGACCCAGGCAGGTATGACCCTATCCCTGAGTAGCATCCTGCCTTCGCCCAGAATGATACCACAATATAAGGACAAAATGATTGTCTTCAACAATTGGCTAAGCTTCTGGTGTCATTCAAAGGGGATCCAGTATTTGTCTGCCTGGGAGGACATGATCGACAAACCACGATGCTTTGCCAGAGATGGTCTGCACCTGTCACCCTTGGGATTCAGGTTACTGGCTAAAGCTCTTGCCACCCCTATAGTGCCTTTTTTAGGCAAGGTTCAAAGAATAAAACCACCACTGTAACAGATATAAGCATGCAAAATATGAAGGTAATGCTACTCAATGCTAGAAGTCTAAACCTCAAAATGCACTCTCTCGAGGCACTCCTAAAAATGGAGAACATTGATATCTGTGCAGTAACTGAGACCTCATTCAAGGTTCCAGTGAGCACCCCTGCAATACCAGGCTACAATTCTTACCACACTTTTCGGCCACAAAATCAAGACCGAAACACTAAAGGTGGAAGAGTGTCCATATTCACCAAGGATATTCACACCTCCAGGCTAGTTGCCCAACACAATGCATCTGAAATTCTCCAGGTGCAACTAACACTAGGTAAGACTGCAATCTAAATTGTAGCTTGCTACAGATCCCCTATCATGCACCAAGATTCTCACTACACCTTTCTAAACATACTGGAAAATATTAAGATAAAACCAAACACCCTAATACTGGGTGATTTCAACTACCCTGCCATTAATTGGAAAAACTACTAGGGTACCAACTCCTTTTCCCAATGGTTCTTGGAATTCATAAATTCCAATTCCCTGGATCAACTAATCCATTGTCCCACCAGGGGCTCCAACATCCTAGACCTGGTCATTACCAACATGGGAGATAGATGCGCCACACCAGTGGTCACCCCTCATTGCTCAGGTCTGACCATAAGCAAATCACCATTGACATCTACATCCCACCCCAACAACCTAGTAAGGAAACCTCCTTAAAAAACTTCTCCAAAGCCAACTTCAAGCTACTGAAGTCAGAAATGACATACTTCACACACCCATGCAGACGGGATCTGGAAGTTCGACTGCAGAATCCTACACTAAGGCACTGTACGAGCACATCCACTCATGCATGAATCGTGCCATCCCAAATAGAACCAAGATGCTCTTCTCCAAAAAAAGGAAGCCAATCTGGTGGTCCCCTGCTATAAACAAACTATACAACAGAAGGAAGAAACTGTTGCAAAAAATAGGAAAATCCCAGGATGCAAAAAAACTCCCTCACCAGCCTCAGTAAGAAACTGAGATCCCTCATAAAAATCCTCAAAAGCTAGTTACGAAAATAAAATTGCCAAAGATTCCAAAGACAACCACAAGGCATTCTATAGTTATGTCAAGAATCTAAATGGCAATGCTCAGATCTGCTCTGAGCTACAACAGAATGGCATTAAATATACTGATTCCAAGGATATTGCCAATATCCTGGCAGATCGATTTAGTGCTAACTTCACCCCCCTCTCACCCCCTAAAGGGCTCATTTCAATACCAAAAGATTGCCAAATCCTGATAATCACGACCACACAGGTAGAAACCGCACTCTCCAAAGCTAAGAATACAGCATCCATGGGACCAGATGACATCCCAGGCTGTGTACTACATGAACTACAAAATGAACTGGCACCTCACCTAAGTGTCATGTTTAATCATAGCCTCACCTCAGGCTTCATGCCCACTGAGTAGCGCACAGCTACAGTTATCCCACTCTACAAGGGGGATCCACCTTGGATCCCGGGAACTACCGTCCCATCAGTCTGACAAGCCTGATCTGCAAGGGCATGGAATGCATTATCATGGAACTTATAAACAAAGACATTGGCAACCTTCAAACACTGGACCCCACACAGTTTGGGTTTGTGAAGGGCCGATCTTGTCTCCTGAATCTGATTGACTTCTTCGAATCAGTCTCCAGAGCTGTGGACGAGGGTAAGGTGGTCCACACAGCCTATCTGGACCTCGCCAAGGCCTTCGACACCATCCCCCACTCTGGAATCATAGATAAACTTACTAAGCTGGGCATAAATCCCTACGTCACTTGATGGGTTGCCAACTGGCTTACTGACAGAACTCAAACTGTAAAAGTAGCCGACTCCAAATCCAGCTCCAGACAAGTGACAAGTGGAGTACCTCAGGGTTCAGTCCTGGGACCACTCTTGTTTGGCATCTACTTCTCTGAAGTACAGGCCAACACTAAGGGACTCTGGCTAACAAAGTTTGCAGATGACTGCAAACTGGGAGCCATTATTGAATCCCCAAATGATGTGGATATTCTACAAAAGGGCCTTACAGAAACAGATGCCTGGTGCCAGAGCCATGGGCTCAAGCTTAATGCCAAGAAATGTATAGTTATTCCCTTTGGAAAAAACATGTACCCATAAACTGCCACATAAGTGGCAGGACACTAAACATCGAAAGTGTGATGAGAGACTTAGGGACACAGGTGGACAGTGGTCTCACTTTCGATAACCACATCACCACAACAGTCAGGAAATCCTTCTATGTGACACACCTCATCAGTAAGGGCTTTTCATCCAGAAAAAAGGAGGTCATTGTCCCACTGTACTCATCCCTCATTAGGCCCATTATAGAGTATAATGCCCCATTTGGTATGTACCTCACAAGACATCTGCAACAGCTGGAAAGGCCACAGAAATGCCTCACTAAAAGAATCACAGGCCTAAAGCAGATGCCATATGCTGACCGTCTAAAAAAACTCCAGCTATACTCTGTGGCATATCGTCTACTCAGGGGTGATCTCTGCTTAACATACAAGGCCATGTCAAACTCTGAGCTGTTGGACATGCTCCACTTAAAGAAATCCCAATCCCTCAGAGCCACACACTCCAGGGATCTAAACCTTGTCATCACAATGAACAAAACATGCTGGAGGGATAGGTTCCTGACCCAGAGACTCCCCATACTCTGGAATAGACTTCCCATACATGTCAAGCAGAGCGTCTCATTGGCCCTTTTCAAAAGGAACCTTGATGACTGGATGGGAGATAGGAAATTCACCCCGGGGATCATGTCAGTCACCCTGCTAGACAGGGACCCAGAGAAGTAAATATTGTTGGAAGAAATATCTAGGGAATTGTTATGGCTAAGCTTGCATAGGCCCTAGGGCTGATAGCCTAGTACCAACCTATGAACCTATAACTTTTTTATGCATACATTTCTCAAGGATTTTGAAGAGAGGGGAGAGGATAGCAATAGGTCTGAAATTAGATATTTCTGTGGAATTACCTCCTTTATGAATAGGAAGAGTGTAAAACTGTTGCCAGATAGAAGGAACTTTAGAATCAGAGATAGAGTGATTGATTAGTATAGATATAAGCATAGCAAGGGAGTGTGCAGCAATCTGGAGAAAGTAAGAAAGAATATTGTCTGCTGATACAGAGTATGGTTTGAGCTTTGAGAGTAGAGTTCTGATATAGTCAGTGGAGACAGGTTTATGAGAGAAGGAGTTTACTGAGACAGTGGTTGAGGGGTCAATAGAGAGCTTTGAAGTGTTGTTTGAGAGGTTGGGGTTAAATAGTTTGGAAATGGATTTGATAAAGTAAGTGTTGAAGGTATTGGCAGTTTCTTCAGGTGACTTGTCAGGACATGGGTTTGGTGAAGTTGGGTTACCTGGATGTAGTATTTGGT
Organism: Protopterus annectens; assembly: GCF_019279795.1. NCBI lineage: Eukaryota > Metazoa > Chordata > Ceratodontiformes > Protopteridae > Protopterus > Protopterus annectens. Next base: position 1,609,356,949 of record NC_056735.1, read on the forward strand.
TTATAGCATTCTAGAATTTTTTTGAATCAGATTTTAATGTTTTGGGGGGATTATAATAAAAGTGTTTTTTGTCTTTGTTGATAAGATTTCTTTGTCTGATTTCTAACTTCTTTATGCTTTAGGAGGTCAGCTGGAAGTTTGGTTTGTACCCATGTTTTCCATGCCCTATCTCTGGATTTCATAAGGGTACAGTGGTTTTAGTTAGCCAGGGTGAAATGTTTGCCTTTAATTGAACTTTTCTCAGTGGGTCTAGAGAATTTAAAATATTCAGTAAAGCTGAGTTGAAGGCATTTACTGCTTCATTAAATTGGAGCTGAGTTAGGAAATTCCACTTAATTCTAGAGAGGAGGGTTTTAAAAGTGTCTGGGTTAAAGGTGAGGCAGGTGATAAGCCAGTGTGGTTTGTGAAGGTGGGTGATGTATCATAGCACTTTTATAGGTGAGTGGTCACTCAGGGCATCAGGTAGAGTTTCAGGGTTAAGATATTTGCTGGGATTAGAAACAAGTATCCAATCTATCAAGGAACTTGAAGAATGAGAGTTATTAGTATGGGTAGGTTTGGAGATTAGTTGTGTAAATCCATGGAGGTTTATGTGTTGTGGATGGTTTGGATTATTAAGGTAATGCAATTAATGTTTACGTCTCCAGGAAGGGTAGTTTCATTAGGGAAATTTATGGAGAGATATGACAGTATATTTTCCATTAAAGGGATGTTGTCCCCTGGTGGAATGTATATGGCTACTACTGTGATGGTAGTAAAGTCATTGGGTTTGAGGTTTGCTATTAATATTTCAGGAGGTGTAAAGGACTGAATAAAACGACCAGCCAGCACAATCCAACCAATGTATTCACTTCTGATGTCTCAGCGCAAAGCCTTCAAGGAAGATAAATTACAAACCCAAATCACATGCTTATATACTCATATTAATTAGTTAGTTCAATAAAACAATAATAACATAAATTAAATAAGCCAAACCACTTAAACACAAATCTTCTTTAGTTAAAGTAGCAATACATTATAATAAAATCCTTCAATTAAATTCAGAATTCATGCCCTTAGGGCTTAAAGTATCAAACTTTTTTCTTTAAGCGATCTTGGTGAAGTATATTATAACCTGGAGGAAGAATGTCTTTATCTTGGTTTTGAGGTTTAAGCCACGTTTCTGTGACAGAGATTATATATATATATATTTATATATATATATATATATATATATATATATATATATATATATATATATATATATATACACACACACACACACACACACACACACACACTTATATACAGTATATATATATATATATATATATATATATATATATACAGTTTGTCACTACAAACTTCTACTTCAAATGTCCTCATTAGGTCTACCTGAGCACACCCTTCTATGGTTTGAAAGCTACATATCTAATAGGTATCAGTCAGTAAAATGGCATTCCAGCCTCTCAACATACCTCCCAGTTACCACTGGTGTACTACAAGGCTCTATCCTTGTTCCCTCTCTTTAACATTCTCATCAACACCCTCCAAAAATCCACACAACAGGCTTCCATTATACAATATGCAGATGACTCCTCACTCATACCTACATCAGGCAATCTAGCACAGCTAGAAAAATTACTCAAGAAGCTTCAACAGCCAGTAAAAACTGGCTTTGTAATTCATAACTAATGCTCAACCCCAGAAAACACAAACTCCTTTTTTTTCCCCAAATCTCTCTCTCATGAAAAAAAAAATAACCCCACCCAAAAACAAAATTTAAAATCCTCTCTCTTAATAATATTACCATTGAAATGACTTCTTATAGCAAATTATTGGGGATAACATTGGATGATAATCTCAAACTTGACCTTCATATACCAAATTGCATTAAAAAATCCCCCAAAACTAAGGATGCTTTACAGAGCCAAAATATTTCTCACTAACACAACTAAAACTACACCTGCCACTACATACCCCGTCCCCTTACTAGTTTATGGCACTTTCATCCTTACTAAACTCCAGGCATCACAAAAAGCAAAACATGAACAATGCTATAATAAACTGGCTACATTTGCAGCAAATACCCTTTTCAGAAACTACTACTGTATAGCACTAAAACTCCTAAATTGGTTATAACCACCCCATCCACTAACATATACACAATTACTACTGCTTAATACTGCTTACACTTTCTTACTAGTGCTTACTCCCGCTTACCACTGCACTAATTTAGACAGTAATGTCTAATGGTTCTTGGGAAGTGGGGGATTTGGAAGCTGTATGGAATTATCATTCATTACACATTTTATCTTCCATTTTTATCCATGATTCCTGTGTACCTATACTGTATGGGGCACAGATGTGAGGTGCAAATGTAATAGAGTGCTGAAGTCCCCTACTAAACACAATGACCCCAAACAGTGTACATACACATGAATCATGGATACCAGACATATATATAAGATGTAATGAATAATAAATCAATGCCGAAAAGCAAACATAATGCAAAGTCAATTTTAAGCAATGCTAAGCATTGCACAGGCCAGCTTAGGGGGTGTAAGCAATGTGCCCAGTGGTATACCCCTTTAAACAATGCCATCCTTAGGTAAGCAGGTTTGCCCATAGCTTAGCCTTTTCAAAACCAACCAATCACGGCAAAGTGTGGAAATTTGTCCCTACTTAAACCCACCAAGCAGGAATACATCTCATAATTGGTTGTAGCTTCCCCTTGCAGGCACCATGGCAGAAAGGGGAGAGGGAGTGTGCTTCCAGGAGCCATGCTGGGTCATCCAGGAGTCCAGAGTCACGGCAGGACTCCTTGTCAAAGACCATGAGCAGCGACTGCTGCAGGGCCAGTAACAGGGTTCCCAATATAAGGCGGAAGCCTGGGACCGTATCGCCCGTGATTTCACCAGTGCCACTGGCATACCCGAAACTGGTAAGCAGATCAGGCATCACTATGCTGACCTGAAATGGTGAAAGGGGGATCTCTTGGATCAGTGGATCCAAGAAGCTAGGACGACAGTGGAGGTCCCAGCTGTGTGTAAGTATCACTCCACTACCTTTATAATAATTTCCAGCTCATGTATATTATGGATAGGTATGGCTAAATATTCCACTTATGTCCTTCACAGCGGCAAGTGAGAGGGCTGCAAACAAGGAGGCCATTGGCTGTTGCCTGGAAAGATTGCAATGTGAGGCAGGTTAGTAATACTCGTGCATGTACTGTCATAGGAAATAAATCTAAAAGTATTACTAAATTAATTGCCAGTATAAAATCTGTAATGTTTAAGGCAAGTACTGCATACACACGAAGAATATGGCAGGAAGAGTGTCAGAAAAATATGTATTAATGTGTGTATGCTTAATGCTAATTAGAAATTAAATAAATTAACACGTTTTTCATTCTATTTTATATGCACTGTTTTATATACAGTTGAGTTTCATATGAGACTGAAAAGATGCTTTTTGAAACTGCAGTGTGCTTTCTGAAACTTGCAAGATGCCCTCTGACCTAGTAATTGCTAGCACAGCAATATTCATGTTTATGCCTTTTGGAAATGTACTTGAGAAGCAGGTGATTATCTGCTAGGTCAGGAAAAATGAATGAACAATGCTATATTCTGTAAATGTAATGATTTTAAACAATCAGCTCTGTTCGAAGTATGAGAACATGTGCAGCTGCAGAAGTTTAGAGATGACATAGACAAAGGACTGTTAGAGAAATGAACTGCAATCTATACTTGCTTTGTGCTCGAATTAGCCATAGTACCTTGAATGGTAACATTGCATATATCTAACCGGTAGTAGCCAAGGCCACGTTGTTTTTCTTAGGAAGTTTCTCACAACAATCGATGATACCAGCTGAATATTGTAAAAACAATGACTGTGAAGTAATGATGACAAAACTTGTGATTCACTACGTCAGCTTGGTAGGCAATGTCTTATTATAAAATGTATAAAAACACCTGTATTTCCTGATTCTAGTTAGACAAACTCTGTATTAGCACGTTTTTGTCCCCTTGCTGCAAGATTAAAGTGCCTTAACCTGAACCTACCATGTTTTGATAATTTTTAAAGTATATTTTTCCTTTGACAGTTTGGTCCTTCAGACCGGAAAGTACCTCTCACTCTAGGCTCAGGTCAGAATTGGGCCCGGTGGCATGTACCCATACGGAGAAGTGGCCACATCGGCTCTTCTATCTTGAAAGGCCTCTGACTGAATTGTCGTTCGAAAGAGGCCAGCCACTGTTTCTGATCTGAGATTGGAGGACGAGTCAACGTTCCAGTGGATCAACTCATGGAGGGTCAGGTAAGGAGAAATTTATCTTTTTCTGTTTTAGATCAGGGACTTGTTACAGTCTTGTTTTGTCAGGGAGATTTGCATGTGCAGATCAGGGACAAAAAGATTGCTGTCTTGTCACAGATCAGGGAAACAGAATAGGTAGGCAGTTATTCTAGATAAACTGTGAAAAGGTGTAAAATCGTGGTACCACGTGATAAAAAGGGTTACGTAACAATTTCTAACTTAGCTAAGGCAACATGGGAAATCAGTGCACGAAAAGTTCCCGAGACCCGCCCCTAACCGAAGACGCGAAATATATGCAATTACAGCGTGCCGATAATGTTATGTATTATACAAAATGGGTTGATAAATACAAATTTGATGGTAATTTAGATAAACATTCACTTATTAAACTTGTTAGACAACTTAAAACAGACGCGAAAGGTCAGCTAAAAAAGCAACGACAATTAGGAGTCCCTCAGGCACACAGGTGGCTTGAGGAAGCAAACCGCAGGGAACAAAAGATTAAAAATTCAAAAGCAATGTTCTTAGATAAAGAAGATAATAACTTAGTAATAGCAACTGCCCCTCCTCCGCCCCCTCCGCTTCCCTTACCAGAATATGAAGCGAGTGGGCAAGCTGATCCACCTCCGCTATACCCAGCTGTTCCTGCAAAATCAAAACCATTTGTCAGAGATCCTATCGAGACCAGGTCTCGAACACGCAACTTGAGAGGGGATATTGAATTATATGAAATAAATAAAAATTCACAAGGTATGAGAGAGGAAGAGATATGTCCACTCATAGAAGTACCAAATCCGCAGGCAGGACAGGATCCAACTCTTCTAGTATATAGACCGTGGACACCGGAAGACATCCGGAAAGCCACAGAGGGAATTCCCCATCCAAAAGTTAATTTTAGAAAATTCTTAGAAGACTTACAAGGCATGAGGTTAAGTTACCATTTGAATGGAGAAGAAGTAGAAAAAGTAGTTAGACAAATTGTAGGTCCAGATTGGCACATGATCAGTGGCAACTGGAATCCCCATGACGCAGAGCTTAGACCATTCCTACATAGTAACGCAGAACTGGACAACAGAGTAAAAGGTTTGACAGACCGAATCTCCGAGAAATTGAAGCCTAGGGCTGATTGGACTTGCATTAATCAATGCATAGAACAAGAAGGCGAAACTGTTGATAGATATTATGCCAGATTATTAGAATGTTTTAATAACCATTGTGGAATGCAGGTACCTGAAGATCAAACACATGATTCCCCATATGAGCAACAGCTAAAGAATGCATTTTTAAAAGGCAGTATTTCGCCCATTAGCAGCTTTATTACAAAGCACATGGTAGATCATCGTACAAGTAGATTACAGTCATTACTTGAATATGCAAGACATGCCAAAAGGCATTTTAATAGCAAAAAGAAAAAGAATTAACTCAAGTATTTGCAGTAGAAGACGGATCAGAAGTCTTTGTAGTACAAACTGGGAAGAAGGGTAAGAAAAATACCCAGGGAAACAAACAATCTGATAAGCGATCAGAAGACTTTGAAGAAAGAAAGAAAAGGGGTGAATGTTTCAAATGTGGGAAAAAGGGACATTTAGCAAGGGATTGCAGGCAAAATAAGAAGGTAACCACAGAAGACAAGGAGGGTGAGGAATGACTATATGACAGTCAAGAATCACTGGATAGGAATAAACAAGAAAAGACAAATGCAAATGTGATAGAAAGGGTAGAGGATGTGACAGAAGAAATAGAGGATGTACATGAATTCATAGATAATGAAGAAAATGAAATTTTGGACTTAGCATTATTGAGCTTAGAGCTTTACTTGGCAGACACAAAACCGGAAGTTACACTTCTGGTAGAGGGGAGGGAAGTCAAATTCCTGTGTGACTCAGGGGCTTCACGGACCCTGATACATCCTTCCAAACTACCAGAAAATTCAGAATCATTGGATTACATATTAGTGAAAGCAGCTAATGGACAGCTGTATCGGGAGCCACTCTCCCACAACATAGCGATAACTGACCCAGTTTCAGGGATGACCCAGAAAAGCAAAATTGTTGTTTCTGCAAAATGCCCAGTGAATCTCTTGGGCAGAGACCTAATGCAGATATTTGGCATAGCCGTAGTTCCAACTATGCAGGGTATGGAAGCACAGCAACAAATGGATACTTTTGTAGTGCGACCGGAGGGTGAAACATTTTATTGGTACAGCCAGGACTTAGTTACGACTGGTCCAGGGGCAGTAACCGAAGAACTGATGAACATAGCCATCAGTAAATCCCCCTCCCTTGACACCAATAAACAGCATTTGTTGCATTGCACTCTATATTACTGTACCAAGTAGTAAAGAAATAAAGTCCAAACCACCACACTGGTAATAAAATCGATTCTTTTTACTTCCAACCACAACAGATGAGCGCTTTTGTCTAATAGATAGACTTCATCAGATGAAAGCACTGACATCATGATACACTTATTTATAAAATCACAAACAATTAAGAATCCATTAATTATAATTTAAAGGCATACAGGTTCAAAAACCTAATATCCAATTTTAAAAAAGACTTCCCAACTTTCAAGACTTTAATAAACACATATATATTCTATATGCAAACATTAATAATATAATTGTTCAACTGATAAAATACAAGTAATAAAAATGTGCAACAATTTAAAAAAATATATATATAAAAAGTTATAGTCTTTTGGTTTATTATATACTTTCAGCTTTTTTATGTAGCACAGATTTTATACTGATGTAGTCATTTAAACCTGGTGATGAGTTTGAATTCAGCCTGAGCTGCCATATCAGCTCTTTGTATAGTAAATGGTTCTTGAGGTCTCCCCCTCCCTTGTGCAAACCATACCTAACTGTATCAATAATACCAAACCTAAAACTGGATACACCTGAACATGCAGTGCTGTGTTTATATAGAGCATTGGTCTCCCTATGAGTTCTAATTTCATATAGATGTTCATAAATTCTATCCTTGAAGGGTCTCTCGGTTTTACCAATATAATATGCCATACATGTAGTACAGATAGCAATATATACTAACATCTTGGATCTACAATTCCCCTTAACAAGCTTCACCACACTTTTAAGACTATTGTTAAGTCTAATGGTATCCTCAGTCCATATAAAAGAACACACACTACATGCCCCACAAGGTGCAGTTTTTTTGTATGGTAATTTCCCTCTTTCTCCTTGTTCCAAGAGTTTCTTAAAGTTGTTTCCTACCCTGTATGTAAAAATGGGTTCTTTACCTACCCTCGTATACACATCCTTGTTAGTTTTCATAAGGTTCCAGTTATTTCTAACTATATGTGTAAAAGTGTCTGAAAAAGTGCTGTATTCAACAATACAGGCTGTATTATATTTAGTTTTACTATCCTGTGTGTTGTAGTCCTTAGTAAATGAGTGACCTAAAAGTGCTTTATACTTCTTTCCCCATTCCTTCTTCACTTCTTCCAAAATCCCAAAAACTAATTCCATGGGGTATTCCCTTTCTACAAAGCATTTACTAAGAAATGTAAATTCTTTTTCTAAATCCTGAGGATCTGATGTCATTCTGGCTATTCTTACAGCCTGTCCCTTGATCAGACTTTTCTTCTGCGTAAAAGGATGGTGACTAGTGAAATGCAAGTAACTATTGCACCATGTAGATTTCCTAAAAATGTAAAATATGGTAGTAAGGAAACAGGGTTTATTTCTAACCTGACGGTGGAAGAAAATACTTTGTTACAGGACCTGCAGAGGCAGAACGAGTTACGAATTATGAAACCAGATAAGGGTGGGGGAGTAGTCATTTTTAATGTGGAGGACTACAATAAAGCTATTACTAACATCTTAATGGACAGTACCATTTATTCTTTGGTGTCGATTAATCAAATTAATATAGCCTATGGTAGGATTGATTCACTTCTTGAGGAATATCTTGTAGAAAAAAGAATAGATTTAAAAACTTACAATTTTTTGAAGCAGACACACCCTAATATTCCAAGTTTCTTTGGTATACCAAAGGTACATAAGTCTTTGGTTACTCCCTCTTTGAGGCCGATTGTGGCTGCAAAAAATTCCAAAACACATCCTTTGGCTGTTTTTGTGGATAGAAATATTAAGGAGGTTGTTCTTGACACCCCACACCTCCTGAGGGACTCGTGAATTTTTGAGTAAGATCACTGGACAATTATGGAGTGAAGGAATATTATTCCTCACCATTGATGTAAAGGAATTGTTTACTTGTATTCTTAGGAAGGAAGGACACGAATATTTTTGTGACAGTTTATATAAATATTCAAAACTATCCACTGACAGTATTCATTTAGTGGCAGAACTGATGGAGGTTATTTTGGACTCCAACTATATCCAGTTCCACGGAGAATTCTTCCAGCAGATCAGTGGGGTTGCGATGGGGGCAGCTTGCGCCCCCACCTACGCCAATCTCGTACTGCTGGAATGAGAGAACAGGACAATTTTCCCTTCACCATTTTACCACAACATTAGACTTTATCTAAGATTTTTGGATGACATTTTTGTGTTGTGGGATGGTACTAAGGATGAATTACACCATTTTATGGGTTATTTGGAGTCCAGTACTAGCTTTCTGAAATTCACTTATACTATTAATGATAAAAGTATTGACTATTTGGATGTGACTATTTCTAAAACAAAGGAAGGTTTCAAGTCTAACATTTTTAGGAAATCTACATGGTGCAATAGTTACTTGCATTTCGCTAGTCACCATCCTTTTACGCAGAAGAAAAGTCTGATCAAGGGACAGGCTGTAAGAATAGCCAGAATGACATCAGATCCTCAGGATTTAGAAAAAGAATTTACATTTCTTAGTAAATGCTTTGTAGAAAGGGAATACCCCATGGAATTAGTTTTTGGGATTTTGGAAGAAGTGAAGAAGGAATGGGGAAAGAAGTATAAAGCACTTTTAGGTCACTCATTTACTAAGGACTACAACACACAGGATAGTAAAACTAAATATAATACAGCCTGTATTGTTGAATACAGCACTTTTTCAGACACTTTTACACATATAGTTAGAAATAACTGGAACCTTATGAAAACTAACAAGGATGTGTATACGAGGGTAGGTAAAGAACCCATTTTTACATACAGGGTAGGAAACAACTTTAAGAAACTCTTGGAACAAGGAGAAAGAGGGAAATTACCATACAAAAAACTGCACCTTGTGGGGCATGTAGTGTGTGTTCTTTTATATGGACTGAGGATACCATTAGACTTAACAATAGTCTTAAAAGTGTGGTGAAGCTTGTTAAGGGGAATTGTAGATCCAACATGTTAGTATATATTGCTATCTGTACTACATGTATGGCATATTATATTGGTAAAACTGAGAGACCCTTCAAGGATAGAATTTATGAACATCTATATGAAATTAGAACTCATAGGGAGACCAATGCTCTATATAAACACAGCACTGCATGTTCAGGTGTATCCAGTTTTAGGTTTGGTATTATTGATACAGTTAGGTATGGTTTGCACAAGGGAGGGGGAGACCTCAAGAACCATTTACTGTACAAAGAGCTGATATGGCAGCTCAGGCTGAATTCAAACTCACCACCAGGTTTAAATGACTACATCAGTATAAAATCTGTGCTACATAAAAAAGCTGAAAGTATATAATAAACCAAAAGACTATAAATTTGTATATATATTTTTTAAAATTGTTGCACATTTTTATTACTTGTATTTTATCAGTTGAACAATTATATTATTAATGTTTGCATATAGAATATATATGTGTTTATTAAAGTCTTGAAAGTTGGGAAGTCTTTTTTAAAATTGGATATTAGGTTTTTGAACCTGTATGCCTTTAAATTATAATTAATGGATTCTTAATTGTTTGTGATTTTATATATGTGTATCATGATATCAGTGCTTTCATCTGATGAAGTCTATCTATTAGACGAAAGCGCTCATGTGTTGTGGTTGGAAGTAAAAAGAATCGATTTTATTACCAGTGTGGTGGTTTGGACTTTATTTCTTTACTACTTGGTTTGGTATCAGTTCCATACTCTATATTACTGTAACAGACCAGGACCTGATAAAGAATATAAGCAAGAACTGTTTAGAAACCATGCTAATAGGTTAGTATTATGAAATTTGTACTGGGACACAGAAGGAAACAGTGTAGTAAGCTGTTCATTGCCCCAGGAATTCCTAGCACTTTACAAATCTAATCGATTACCACATGTAAGTTTAACTAAAGATAGAAATTTGAAGTGGGCAGACCTAGGAGAAAAAGTCACAAGGTGGGAAAAACAGACAGAGTTAGAACTCTCTGAACAAGGAGTACAAAAGCAGAAGTTAAATTGGATAACACAGACACAACCAGCTGTGCACTCACAGGCAAGTGAGAATAGCTGAGTAGCACTCTTACTAGAGGAGGAGGAAAAAGCCTTACGAGACATACCAGAGACTCTCTGGTCAACAGGGAAATCAGATGTAGGACTTATTCGTACAGCAGGACCAGTTACTATCACGCCAAAATCAGCATTTAGACCTCAGAAGAGACAGTATCCCTTAAGAAAGGATGCAGAAATAGGAATCAAACCTGTAATAGCAGTCTTACTTAAGGAAGGAATCTTAATAGAATCTCCTGATTCGCCATGTAATACATCCTTATTTCCTGTTAGGAAAGCAAATGGAGAATGGCGTATGGTCCAAGATTTACAAGCTGTAAATGACGCAGTTATACCCAGGGCACCTACGGTGCCAGATCCACACACTTTATTGAATTATTTGAAACTTCAACAAAAGTATTTTTCTGTGGTAGATATTAGCAATGCATTTTTCTCAATACCGATACACCCAGACAGCCAACATTGGTTTGCATTTACATTTCAGGGGAAACGGTATACATATACAAGACTACCACAGGGATATTGTGAAAGTCCAACAATATTCACACAAGAAATGGCAAGTAACCTGGCGGGATTTATCCCACCGAAAGGTAGTCAGATTTTACTTTATGTAGACGACATTCTGCTGGCAGCCCCCACCCAGCAAGAATGCAGAGAGGATACCATAGCATTATTACAATTTACACTCAAGGACACAAGGTAAACAAAAACAAACTGCAACTTTGGAAAAAACAGGTCAAATACCTGGGATATGTAATATCCAAAGAAGGCAGAATATTAGATGAAGACAGAAAAACAGCAATATTACAAGCACCTAAACCAACTACCAAGAAGGAAATTATGTCCTTCCTGGGTACTACTAACTTTTGTCGGAGTTGGATTCCAAACTATGCTTTGGAATCTGCTCCGCTGACTAACCTGATATTCAAAAAGCCAATGGCAGCACAAGATTTATTACAGTGGACACCAGAAGCAGAATCAGCTTTCTGCAAACTGAAACAACTGATAGCTTCTTTCTTAGTTTTAGGATTACCAAACTATCATAAGCGATTTTTCCAAACTGTAGACTGTAAGCAAGGTTATATGACATCAGTGTTAACACAACAGCATGGGGACAAACAATACCCCATAGCTTACTATTCATCACAGCTAGACCCAGTGGTGCAATCCTTGCCCCACTGTGTACAAGCAGTAGTTGCAGCTGCAATAGCAGTGCAGGCTTCAGCCTCAGTAGTATTGTTCCACCCTCTCACATTGAGAGTGCCTCATGCAGTCGCGATTATTTTACTGCAAGAAAAAGTAGCATATCTCTCTCCTGCTAGACATCTTTCCTGTATGACTATACTGTTGAGCCAACCTCATATGACAATTGAACAATGCACAACTTTGAATCCATCAACCTTGAATCCATCAACCTTGCTCCCAAGCCCTGCAGATGGCAAACCACACTGCTGCCTGCAGGAGATTGAGCAAAAGACATTACCTAGAAAAGACCTTACAGATGTTCCCTTGGATGATGCCGAGGTGACATACTATGTGGACGGCTCGTGCAGGAGGGGTCCTACAGGACAGAATCTAGTGGGGTATGCAGTAGTTTCTGATACCAAGATTTTAGAAGCAAAGTCTTTACCACACAACTTATCTGCACAAGCAGCGGAATTGATTGCCTTGACAAGGGCATGTACCTTAGCAAAAGGTAAGAAAGTAAACATTTTTACTGACAGTCAGTATGCTTTTTCTACTGTACATGTTTTTGCGCAGCAGTGGAAAAATAGAGGGATGATAACATCTACTGGTAAACCAATTAACCATGCGCAATTTATTTTAGACTTGTTAGACTCTATTCAGTTACCTCAGAAAGTAGCTATTTGCAAATGCAGAGCTCATACCAAGCAACAAGATAGAATTTCAAAAGGTAATGCGAGGGCTGATACAGCTCCAAAACAAGCAGCTTCAGCTTCAGAAGTTTTTTTTTAAGTGAGGAATTACAACCATCTGAGATTTTAGACTTAGAAATGTTAAAAACAATGCAGACATTTACTACAAATGTAGAAAAACAGAAGTGGATAAAACGAGGAGCAATCCTTGAGAAGGGACTGTACATCTCCAAAGAAAACAAACCGATTTTACCATCTAACTTGTTTAGATATGCAGCTTTGTTGAGCCATGGGCAGTGCCATGTCTCAACAGGGGGGATGGTACAGTTAGTGAATCGAGTGTTTATGACGTATGGATTTACAAACTACACAAGAAATTTTTGTGCAGCATGCCATGTTTGTAACAAGCATCATGCACAAGGGGCATTGAAACCTAAGCAAGGGAGTTTCCCTATACCACCGTATCTGTTCCATACTATTTGTATGGATTTTATAGAACTGAATAAATGTGAAAATAAGAAGTACTGCCTTGTCATTATAGATATGTTTTCCAAATGGGTGGAAGCTTTTCCAACTAAAAATCCAGATGCAGCTACTGTTGCAAAAGTCCTTGTTAAAGAAATTATTCCTAGATTTGGCATACTGGAAAAGATTTATAGTGACAATGGCACACACTTTGTAAATCAAACTATACAACAACTTAGCCGTTATTTCGGGATTTCCCTGAAAAATCATTGTGCATACCACCCCCAATCTGCAGGATTAGTGGAGAGGCATAATGGGGTTTTGAAAAACAAGCTTAGAAAATTAATTAGTGAGACACAAAAGAATTGGGTGCACTGTTTACCTCTGACACTGTTGAGCATGAGAACTGTTCCAAATGCAAAAGTGTTAACTCCTTTTGAAGTTCTGTTTGGGAGGGCATATTATACACCTCAATGGAAACCACTCATGCCTGCAGAGCAGGAGGCTGACAGTTCACTTGCAGGGTATATGAGGCGATTTTTGAATAACAAATTTTTGCAGTTGAATTCTGTTTCAGGTAAAGAGCAAACAAGACCATCGAAAGCAGCAGTAGCCCCAGGCGCATGGGTCTGGGTGAAGGTGGTGAAGAGAAAAAACTGGAGTTCTCCAAAGTGGGAAAGGCCATACCCAGTACTACTGTCGACACCCACTGCAGTCAAGATCGCGGAACGAGTGTCCTGGATTCATTTGACACACTGTAAACTGGTTAAGAACTTTGAACTGGACAAAAACCTTGTTACTGTTGTACAACGAGAACAAAATGACCAGGTTTAGAGCAAACAGAGATACAGAACAACCTCAGAAAACTTGCATGATTATTCTGGTAGCTGTACTGATAACATTGTTCTTTTTGTTGTGGCCTTTCCTTTTTCCTGCCACAAAAGTTGAACTGATTAAACGTGATGAGCCGACCATAGACTGGCACCCAAACTTTAACACTTATCCGGCAATTACACGTGTGTATGCTGAGACTTTTAATGTTTCGAACTGCTGGATTTGCACAGCCATACCAACAGCATACGAGAGGTTATTAATGACTGCAGTCCCCCTAGGGGTCAATGAGACCTGGTAAAATTTGGGTTATGACACCGTAGCTATTAAAGCATATGATAAGGTAGCACTGTATTTGCCTGTGATACAAAAGGGAATTGTATGTTTTTATAAGAATGACACAATTCAAGTGGGTTGGAGCAAGTGCAATGTGACTGTACATTACAAATGTTATACCAAAGCAAACAAAATGGGTGCAGCTTGTAGTTCAAATTATGACTCATTTCTTGAGTCCATGCATAAGACTGTTGAAAAAGTGCAACGTAATCCTATACTTTTTAAACAACTATCTGTAATAGATAGGAAAATGTTTCATGCAGGGCAGCCATTTCGTAACAAAGTAACTACTAAGGTAGAGGATTGTTATTTTGTGTGTGGTAAGAAAGCATATAAATGGTTACCTGAGAATTGGTCCGGCAGTTGTTTTTTGGGGTACCTGGTTCCGGCCATACAACACACTGCAGTTTTGCCTCAGGGAAATATTCGAAATATCCGAGATGTGGCCAAGAAAGCTGTCAGGAAGCCTGAAAATCCAGTGGGACAGATTGAGGCAGGCTGGAAAGACCATCATACTGTGGGTACCAAACTGATGCACATGGACTTGAGTGATGCTGTTATATCATGGGCAGGCATATTACCTGCATATGGCACAGTGAAATCGATTTGGGAGCTGCGAAAACTGTCTAAACTTCTCAAAGTAATGAGTAATGCAACTTTTTCTGCTCTTGAATTGATAACTGATGAACTGAATGCTATGAGAACTGTAGTGCTGCAGAACCGAATGGCTCTTGACTTCACCCTAGCGGCGAGAGGTGGTACGTGCGCTTTAATCAAAGAAGAGTGCTGTGCGTATATACCTGATCATCAACATGAGATAAACAACCACCTTGAGGTGATACAGCAAGTATCGGCCATGACCAAACCAGGCCCAAACCCTCTGATGGACTTTTTCCAGAATTTGTTTGGGGGTGGGGTTCCATCCTAATGAACATCCTGATTGCCATTTGTGTGGGATTACTCCTATTAGGAGCATGTATTTGTTGTGGTATCCCCTGCATGAAAAAGTTAATCAAAGAATTTATAGATATATCAGTTTCTGAGACTTTGTATCAAAGTACTGAAATTGGAGAATTGTTAGAATGTGAAACACTTTCTTAAGTTTAAACTGAATGACTTTCTTAACTGCAAATCCTGAATGGAAGAGGTTAGGAGAAGAAGCAAACTGTTTATTCTTTTGAAAATAGAATTAAAAAGTATTAACAGGGGGGAAATGTCAGAAAAATATGTATTAATGTGTGTATGCTTAATGCTAATTAGAAACTAAATAAGTTAACACGTTTTTCATTCTATTTTATATGCACTGTTTTATATACAGTTGAGTTTCATATGAGACTGAAAATATGCTTTTTGAAACTGCAGTGTGCTTTCCTGAAACTTGCAAGATGCCCTCTGACCTAGTAATTGCTAGCACACCAATATTCATGTTTATGCTTTTTGGAAATGTACCTGAGAAGCAGGTGATTATCTGCTAGGTCAGGAAAAATGAATGGACAATGCTATATTCTGTAAATGTAATGATTTTAAACAATCAGCTCTGTTTGAAGTATGAGAACATGTGCAGCTGCAGATGTTTAGAGATAACATAGACAAGGACTGTTAGAGAAATGAACTGCAATCTGTACTTGCTTTGTGCTCGAATTAGCCATAGTACCTTGAATGGTAACATTGCATATATCTAACCGGTGGTAGCTAAGGCCACGTTTTTCTTAGGAAGTTTCTCACAAAAATTGATGATACTAGCTGAATATTGTATAAACAATGACTGTGAAGTAATGATGACAAAACTTGTGATTCACTACGTCAGCTTGATAGGCAATGCCTTATTCGAAAATGTATAAAAACACCTGTATTTCCTAATTCTAGTTAGACAAACTCTGTATTAGCATGTTTTTGTCTCCTTGCTGCAAGATTAAAGTGCCTTAACCTGAACCTACCGTGTTTTGATAATTTTTAAAGTATATTTTTCCTTTGACAAAGAGTCTCATATAGTTTGTATATAAATAATAGCATAATAGCCTGACAATAAAGGTCTAACTGCCGGACTGCATGTGTATACTCTGGTATCATATGGTAATGTAGATTTGCAATCACTTAATAGTACTGTTGTGTTAAGCACTGTTATCCATGCTGTGCAACATAAATAGAATGTGTAGGAATGTCTGTATATGACTGGTGCAATCCCCAGAGGTCAGTTAGTACAACTGAGAGACACATAGACAGAAAACAGTGAAAAGGCAGACAACAAAATCCAAATAGCACATGCAACTGAGATGTGAACTTTTGTATTTTTAGCACACGCAGCCATGGTTTGAATCCTGGGAGTGGTAATCGTCTGCATACAGAATCATACCCCACAACTGTACAGATATGTCTAGAATGTCCATAAAATTGGCCCACATCTGCTGCCTGTCACCCTGTCCCCCTGGGGAATCAGTGAGATGATCCCAAACAGGAAATACAACTGATTGTCACACATCTGTGAGAAGAAAGCTGGCAAACTAGCAACTCCCCCAAATCTTATAAGAGTAATAAGCCACGTATATCCCATTTACACCCCCATGATGTCAAGCTGTGACCAGAGTGTGTACAGTAACAGAGTGAGATGTATGTGCATAATAGTAATGTGGAATCTGGTACTGTTTGTGGCAACATTCAGGTAGTGCTAACAAACATTGCTCCCACAGGTCTGTCAGATACGAACACTGTGCCCAGAAATAAAAGAATGATACCCTGTACTGGTACCATTTACTTTGGTATTGTATGGCATTGTGACTGATGCAGTTGCTCTGAATAATAAGGTATTACTCATCACTGTCACCCACACTGAGCTACATAATATAACTGTCTAGGAAATCCTGTATAAGAGTGTTGTAATACAAGGTCAGAATGTAAAACCACAAGAGAATTATAAGACAGAAAGCAAATAGGAGATATACAGCAATATCTATATAGCACACACAACTGTGATGGACAGTGTTTTAGTTTTAGCAGACACAGCCATGTTCTGAAACCTGGGAGTGGAAGTAGGCTGCATACAGAACCATACTCCCAACTGTACAGATAAATCCAGAATGTCCAGTATATGGGCCCATATCTGCTGCCTGTCACCCTGTCCTCCTGGGAAGTCAGTGGGATGATCCCAGATGTTTAGGCAGCAAACAGGAAATACAACTGATTATCACACATCTATGAGAACAAACCTGTCACTCTAGCAACTCCCGAAACTTTTATGAGAGTAATAAGCCAAGTATGTCCTATCTACACCCCATGTTGTCAAGCTGTGACCAGAGTGTGTACAGTAACAGAGTGAGATGTATGTGCATAATACTAATGTGAAATCTGGTACTTTGTGTGGCAACATTCAGGTAGTGCTAACAAACATTGCTCCCACAGGTACGTCGGATACAAACACTGTGCCCAGAAATAAAAGCTTGATACCCTGTACTAGTACTGTTTACTCTGGTATGGAATTGTGAGTGTTTCAGTTGCTCTGAATAATAAGATATCACTGATTACTGTCACCTACACTGCGCTACATAATATAACTGTGTAGGAAATCCTGTATAAGAGTGTTGTATGTCAGTAAAGGTTGAAGAGGGCAATAGTCTAGATATGTCCTGGTTCACCTGCATGTGGTCAAGACATGGCCAGAGTCTGTGCAGAAAGAGATGGACAGGTATATGCACAACATCAACCTGGAATCTGGAAGTATGTGTAGAAACAGTTAGTGTTAACAAACATTTCCTCCACAGGTATACCAGGTAAGAGGTGTATACTGAAGGTAAAACCAGTTCATGTATAAAGAGGATGACAGCCATATCACTGTCCAAACTAAGGCAATAGGGCAGTGTAGTAATACTTGTAAGATACAGATAACAGAACTGAGCAGGAAAGTAATGGGAACTACAAGAATATACTAGTTGTTAATTGACATCTCCCCCCCCACCATATCTCCAACAATACACTACATACCCACCTCAACTGGTATGTGATGACACCACTGTTATGTTGGGACATATTGGTTGATAATTATTTAAATCTGTTTCTAAGCATGTGCTATGTTGAAATACTCCAAAATTGGTGTCATGGTGCCATCAACGTACCTGTATGCTGTTGATATTACCACTGTGGTCCCATACATGCATGTGTTCCGTTTGCTATGCAACTGTTCCATATCTGGTGTCTGGGTTAATGGGAATATCTATGCATGCTGTTATATGTAACTCTGGAATGTCTTGACTATAACTAACCCACATGTGTTGATACACCATAAACACCATAGCACATATAGGAATGCGAGTCCCAGCGGACCCACCTGTCCCACCTCAGCTGGCTGTGTCACCAGGCAAAAGCATGTCTGGGGACCAACCCAGGATTTCCTTGTCCGTTGGTCCTGCACCACCTTCTGGTGGAACTGCCTCAGAGAATGGGGCTCAACCCCCTCCCCCCTTGGGAGCAAGCATGGACATGAAGTTGTCTCCCGTCGCCAGGTCTGGGTCGTGGTGTGTAGAGAGATCGATCAGCAGTTTGGAGATCTTCTACATCAGCTTGAGAGCCGCATGTCATGACTAGAGGGTTGGCCTGGCTCTCTGGCTCAGCCCCCAGCACAGCCACCTTCGAGGCTGTGAAGGTGCAGTGGTGACTGCCCATGGGTGGAGATCTCAGTCCCACTGTTTCCACTAGGGGGCTCATGGGCTTCCGATTTCCCAACACCCCTCCACATCAAGGTGTTTACCCCCCATATGTGTCATATACCACCCCTGTAAGCATCTTGTTTGCCTTGTCTGTTAACATACCCAACCAACCACCCCAAATATACCTACTATCACTTCCCAACATCCCACTCTCACCTGAAAAAAAAAGGGCATTCTGTTCCCAAAAAAAAATATCGCCCATACATAGCTGTCCATTTCACACGTGTCCACTGGACACATGTAATCTAATCTAATTGGCATCACAACATATTATTGTTGCCCTCACCCCTGTCTCAGAGGTTTTAGTGTCCAAACCTACCTCCAAATTCAGGGTATATGCACAGCTGTTGCTGTAGAAAAAATGAGCAGCTATGGACCTTCCCTACACCCTCCTGCACATCCCTATTTTCCCCACTGTCTTTCCCTCTATGTGCCCCTTTTTCACCACTTTCCTATCAACCCTTTTTTCTTTTCTTTTAAAGAAATCAGTCGGCAATAAGCGGGAGTAAGCACTTTTAAGCAGCAGTAAGCATGTTTAAGCTTGTTTGAGTAGGGCTAAGCAATGCCTACACAGGTTAAGCAATTTAGAAGCTAACTGAGTATAAGAAACTGTAACCGGAAGTTAGCAGTGCTTACCTCCGTGCTAACCCGCTTACAACTGCTTAAAAGTGCCTTAATCACTCTGTATACAACGGCCCGTGTTCTGCCCAGCAACAAAATAAACAGCCTCTGCAAGGCTCGCACCCAGGGCCCTGCACACCATAGCGATTTACCACTAAAAGTCAGATACACATAACTCTGATGTTTTCACAAACATATCATCCAGCCCAGTCATTTAACAGTACAGAAAATATATCTAAACATGTAGATGTATGTGTGTGTGCGTGTGTGTGTGTGTGTGTGTGTGTGTGTGTGTGTGTGTGTGTGTGTGTGTGTGTGTGTGTGTGTGTGTGTGTGTATACATCTAAATAAATATATACATATCTATATATGTACATATATATATATATATATATATATATAAAAACATATATACATACATATGCATACATCTATAGATATATATCTCTACATCAATATGTATATATATATATATATATATATATATATATATATATAAGCAGATATATTTATATATACCTATATATATATATATATATATATATATATATATATATATCAGGACCTGACACAACATGGGCACAAGATGTTAACAGTACTCCATCCCACCTGTATGATGTCAGGCTGGTATCAGTAACATATCATGCAGTACAGCTTGGCTACCAAAGGAAATGTACAATGTGGAAGCAATCAACATCCCTAGGATACATATACACAGGCACATATATGCAGATACAGATATATATATATATATATATATATATATATATATATATATATAGATATAGATATAGATAGATAGATATAGATAGATATATATAGATAGATATATATGTAACTACACATACACATACTAAGATATGTATTGGAAGATACATATGTAGATGGTGCACAAATATTGAACAGTCACTATGCCTACAGTTACTACCTTACCAAATGGACACTGTATGAGCCACCCATACAAATGACAATTGTTGCCTGCAACATATACCCACAGAGAGGTCAAAGGATATAACACCACACAGAGGTTTGCATACATGGGAAAGCTTTATTTGTGTAATATTACTGTTGTATATTCCATGTCATATAGCTTTAGACACTGACATACATATAAACAGAGGAATGCAACTGTGAAACAGTTATATTAATACAGTAGTCTGGAAGGTTTACATATGTTGCTGTCCAGGCCGAGGCCTTTAGTACAATAGTAAAGACAGACTGGGCCACAGGATACCAATCAATCAACAGTAAGTAATGCAGATGTATAGTCCAGCAGCCTCTATCTATACTCTGTACACAATCCCTAGGGGGTAAAGACCTCAGTTGACACAATGGGATCTATCTTTTATATAACAAGGCATAACTGACACCAGCACAATCACACTGAGAAACAGAACAGTCTGTATTGCAGGAGGCAGTAGGCCTGCATTTACCCAAGGTGAATTGTATGGTAATGTACATCCAGATACCTTAAGGCAGCTTACCCCTGATATCCCCACATGTTGTAACAGTCTAAGTTAGTTATGGTGCATCCCCCCCAGACTCAATAATACAGGGCCATATACCACTGTAACATACACTGGCCTCTGGAGTGCATAAGGGCACACATGTATTGTGTAGGTGAAGCCCACACATATATGGACCCAACCCCAAAGTATGTGTGGGGGACACAACAGCAGTGGACTGATGGCAGGAATGGCAGCATGACATACTCATAGCCCACTACATAACCCCTGACAGCATGTCATATGTACAAAGCCTAATATGTAGGTGGAGGACAAAGGCTGGAACACAGGCCCATATGTGTAAAACTGTTGTCATACACTAAGCAAGTCGCTGGTTTTACAGGATTGTCTGCAGCATACCGTTAGTCAGGAATATGAAGTCAGAAACACAAATGGATGTAGCCATGCACTTATAGCACTCAACACACACACTGTCAGTGATATATCTGACACAAGACCTGTGTGGTGGACAGACAAAACATAATAGGCACACCTCTGGCCATCTGGAGGATCCGACTCTTTCCTTTAAGAGAGAAATTGATGATTTTTTGGACTTATCAGTGCAACAGGGTATCATTACGACACAGGTGGGTGGGCAACTGAAGGTGGATGAGCCCAGTTCTCAGTATCTGTACATTTTACCTAAAATACACAAAGACCCATTGTATCCCCCTGGGAGACCTATAGTTTCAGGTAGGGGTTCCTTAACGGAACCATTGTCAGCTTTCTTGACCCATTATTTGAAACCTTTGCTGCCGTTTATTAGGTCTCGTATTAAGGACACCACCGAATTTTTGAATATAATTAATGATTCTCAACTAGAATCTCACTGGTTACTTTGTACTCTTGACGTGGCTTCATTATATACAAATATTCCACATGATCAGGGTATTCTAGCTGTTTCTTTTTGGCTATATAAATCCAAGCTCTATTCTTTAGCCTTTAATAATTTTTTGATTAAGCTCACTGAACTGGTATTACGAAAGAATATCTTTTATTACGCAGGTAAGGCTTATTGGCAGATAAAGGGCACTGCGATGGGTGCTTCTTTTGCACCCATCTATGCCGATTTGTTCATGGGATATTATGAGGCTGGGTATATATATGATGATCAACATAACAAATTTTTACAACATCTGGATATCTGGCGGAGATATCTAGACGATTGTTGGATGGTGTGGCGTGGAGACAAGCAAAGTTTAATACAGTTTGTGGATTATTTGAATGACAATAGTTTTGGTATTCGGTTCACTGCCAATATTGAACTTTCAGAAATTGTATTTTTGGATGTTAAAGTTTTTAAACTTGCAGATAATACTTTATCGTCCACTATATATCGCAAGTTTCCCAAATACAATACTTTGTTACATGCTAACAGTTACCATCCACGCCACCATCCACAACATTCAAATCTCAATATATGAGAATCAGACGTATTTGTTCATCTGATGAAGATTATTTGGAATGTAGTCTGGATTTGAGGCGCGGGTTTCTAACCAGGGGGTATGAATCCCAAATACTTGTGAAAGTAGAAGGTCAAACTTCACAAATGGAACGTCAGGATTTATTATGTTATAAAGCCAACAACAGGATTGGCAATAAAACAAAAGATATTCAACCGATAAGGTTGGTGACTACCTATGGGAATAATACTAATTGTTTCAGGGATGTCATTAACCAACATTGGGGTATCCTTTTGTCACATGAGGTTTTAGGTAGGGTGTTGCCGCAAACTGTCAGTTTCTTACCGAAGGGGACGGAATATGAATTCTCACTTCACACATTATCAAAGACATGTTACAAATATACCACAACAAAGAACCTTAAGTGGTGATAGATTAAGGGGGTGTTATCCTTGTGGGCATTGTGCTGCTTGTCAGCATTTGCAACAAACCAAAGAATTTTCTAGTAAAAACACATCACGAATTTTTGAAATAAGGGTTTTGCTAATTGCAGCACAGACTGGGTGGTATATTTGGTTACATGTAGTTGCTCTGCATTCTATGTTGGACAAACGTCTAGACCGGTCAAATTTAGAATAGGGGAACATTTAAGTGCAATTAGAAACAAACGTGTTGCCAATGCACTATTTAAACATACCTTGGAACATTCTTCGGCCATTTTTCGGTTTGTGGTTATAGATAAAATTACCCTCCATAGGGGTTTTAAAGCCGGATGGCATCAAAAACTTGATCAAATGGAACAAAGGTGGATAATTCAATTGGGGGGTTTATTTAAACCCAGTTTAAATATGTTAGAATAGAATTTGGTAGGTCAAGTGTGTGTGTGTATATATATATATATATATATATATATATATATATATATATATATATATATATATATATATATTGGGCATACACATTATGACTATTATATCCTTTATTGATTTTGTTTTTATGCACATTAAAAATTTCAACAGGAATGTGGTGGACACACATATATATATTTTTATAGAAATAACCTATACAGGTTGTTTTCTATATATAGAAATTGTCCTGACCAGTTGTCCTGATCACCATATAAGTCCCTTAACATTTTGGTGATGGAAGATATGTATTTATTATTATATTTTTTTGGTATATTAATAATTCACAATTTTTGTATAATATTTTCATATTATATTATTTAATTTATTTTTATTTTTATTTTTTGATGATATTGCACATGGTTCATATGTTTATTATGTTGAAGTTTTTGTTATACGATGTGATTTATGTGCTGTTTTGCTCCAATGTATTTGTTCATTATACAAGATTTTGTACCCCTTTAAATATGGAGTATATAAGGATGGTCCACCAGGGGTCGGGTTTCCTTATTATTTTTTCTGAACTGCATTGATAAAGGCCATGACATGGCCGAAACCGGTATGCTGTTTATTCATTAAGATTCCTTTATTTAAGGAATCTGGATATTAATAAAGTTGGTTCGATGGAACCGTACGTGCTGGCTCATGTTTTTTGAATGCTCATCTGGAGGATAGGCCCACAGTTGAGAGCTATGCAAACAGACTGCATTCCAAGTTAAACTAGTATGTACACACAAACCCTGTAACACCAGTACTATACAATGCAGACAACAACACTACTTACATTCTGTAGTTCTGGAACTTCCTACAAACATGTAGCTGGCCTGAGAGTGCAGGTTCTCCTGTAAGAGGTATTGCTACCTGCTGTCTGCAACACTGCTGCCCACACAGAGGAAGGATGTCCATCATACAGGAAAGGTAAAGAGACCACACCCACATGATGTAGGGTTTTATAGTAGTTGGTTGCCATGACAGTGGTAATTGGAAGTACTACACAGCATGCTGCATGCAGGTAGCAAGTGGAGGACACTGACTGGTGCAGAGGTCATCACTTGATCATATGCATCACCTACCAATTCCATGCTGCAAATCTATGCAAAGCAGCTCATTCCATTTACTGGAGAGAGACTGAGAGTGAGAGAGAGAGAGAGAGAGAGAGAGAGAGAGAGAGAGCGAGAGAGAGAGTGTGTATAAGGCACAGAAAAAAAAACACCCAGAAGAGTCTGCATTCCCAGAACAGGTATGTGAAGTATATATGTATGTAATTGACTGTAATACCTGGTCCATAATAATGGGACAGATGATGTGGAATGATTTACATGTGCCTTCGGGTATTGTTGTTGTAATGATGTTCAGCTGAACAACTGCTAAGGACAATAGAGTCCGTCCCTGTGGGTAGTGGGCCATACCCATCAACCGTGCAGAGCAGCACTGACTGATAAGATGTAAGCCATCATAGTGTGCATTGTGTAAAGGGAAGTATGTATATTATGTGGCCAGTAGCTGGTGGTGGAAGTAATGCCATAATGATGGACACGTGGGTTCCACAGCCCACCTTTTGCAGGATACTCAGGTTAACCTGTATTGTAGTATGCAGGAATGCCATAGGTGTGTAATAGGGTTACCTGCAATCTGGCCCTACATATACCCCCCTAATGTCAGGCTGTGTCCATATGTGGCACCTGTCTGTGTTGTAGCAAGGCAGAACAGTGCAACTGTGCAGGAAGGTGTTTTGAGACTGTGGACCTGATGTCTGAATGTACCCCATATATAGGTATGCATATGTACACACACACACACACACACACACACATATATATATATATATATATATATATATATATATATATATATATATATATATATATATATATATATATGTGTGTGCAGGTATGTCCACAAATATACAGATACCCATGTGTAGACATATGTATGAGCATATATATATATATATATATATATATATATATACACAACATCACATATATCTACACATATATAGATATATACTGTATGCACATATCTACATATGTACAAACACACACACAAACATATATGTATGTAAATACATGTCCCCTATATTACTACCACAGTGCTGCATGTTATGTGCGAGGAAACAGCACACATAGCAATACACACAGATATCTACAACTGTCAGTGTGTGCAACATGGATGGTTATGTCCATGTGAACCCCTTGTTGGGACCACATTGCCCTTGTCTGTGAAGTATGGAATGGGAATATGGGGAAGTATGGCAGGTATAGTTGTGGAGGTGGTCAGGGTTGGTAGATATAGAGGACAACCTACAGGGGTGGTATGTGACACATGTGGTGGGTACACACCCTGGATGGTGTTTGTGGTCTGTAATGTGGACACGCCATGGGCCCCAACATGGACACAATGGGAACAAGCCTCCCCCCACTGCTACTCACAACAGTAGTCCATGTCCCTAAGGTGCCTGGCCTGGAGGCTGAGCAGGAGGAACATGTGGGCCCTGTGAATGTGTACTGGGAGCATTAAGGTGATGTAGCACAACCCACGTGTCTGTGGAGCCCGTTATGGAACAGACCCTGGACCTGTCCTCAGGGGACAGGAACATGTCTGTGTGTGCCCCCGGTGGGGGGGGGGGACAACATCCCTGGGTTAGTTTCACCTGTTGGTTTTGCTGGACCAGTACATGAGGAGGCCCCAGGGTGGGTCACACATGTGATTTGGCCTGGTAACATGGGCAGATGAGTTTGGAGAGGTGGTTCTGCTGCCCAATAGTACATATACATGCTATTGTGTCACTGTTATAGAACATATGTCAGTAGTAATAGGCTACACAATCCCAGAACATGTCCAACAGCATGAATAGATAACCGCAATAACACAGCATGTCAGATGTGCAGCAAACACATAGCAAGCATACCACAGGCATGTATGGAACCATTGTGGCCCTGACAATGGCATGCAGGTGAATAGTCTGTAACAGGCCAGCAATGATAGTTACTGACATATCTGAAATGTCATAGATATATTTTGTTGCTGCATAGTAGTGATAAACAGATGTCCATATGTAGTAGTATTATGGAAATGTACTGTTGATGTATTATAATACTGCACCCACCCTGTAGCAATGCCACAGGTGTGGCCACTGACTTTGCATCTCACATACTCTTACATAGGTCCCTTCGGGATACCACCAAGGCAGCAGCTTGTAGCTGATGAGTATGGTTTATGTAGATGCTTGCCAATACACCAGGCATGTAATGACAATGGTATATTCCATGCACACATCTAACAAACCTACCCAGAATGCATGCTGTACATGTGCACACATTGTTGCTGTGAAATGCACGGCATCACAGGGGTGACCATGATGGGATATTGGAAGGGTATGTCAGACACTTGCATGATAACTAACATCCTGTCATTTCAGAATGTGTCCACAGGGAGTAACATAATGGTGGGAGACATGGCCTACAGTAGGGACATGTATGGAACAACACACATATACAGTGCAACAAGAGTTTATATACCTGTAGGACAATGGCAACTTCTGCAGAAATACACTATGGCATAAGCCATTACAGTGGTCCACATTATCAGCTGGGACGAGGCTGTAACATGTGGTGTTCAGTGTATGGGTCACTGCAAAGTGACACACATGTCTAGGGCTTACTTGTCATGTATCTGCAAAAAGGCTGAAGGGGGTGTCAGCACTGCAGCAGGGATCCTAAGGATGCTAAGAATGACTGTATCTGCACATAGTCAGGTTCAGGACCTGTGTGAGGTATAACCCTACCACCACAGCAATAGTGATGGCAGTGTGTGAACACCAAGGGATGTCCACATGAGTAGAACTTGCAATCATGCAGATTAGCGGGACATGTGTAGTGCAGACTGAAAATACACTGGCAAACACAGAGAGCCCATGCTGGTATACCCCTGCCAGGAGTAGTGACTGCTGTAGTACACACAACAAAAGGTGCGACAAACCGTCATGATAAGGGTGTGCACACATATGCCCACACAGTGTGTATGCATTGTGTTCAGCATCCGCACACCTAACACATTCCGTAGACACTGCATGTGAAAGTACAGGGCATCTATCACATATCGGGCTGATGTACTGTTAAGATATGCAGTGATGTGGTCCCATGGCAGATCAAGGATGGGTGCATCATATCAATAAGGGTGTGTACACCCCCCATAGCCATGGTATGCTCTGATGGTTTTCAGTGTAAGAGTATTGGATTGGTCATACATGGTCTGCTGATGCTGAGAGCTGTAAATCAGACATCAGGCATTCACAAATGGCATATGTCCATATATCATCCCAGGTATGTGTTGCTGGAAAACATAGGGGCTGTGAGCATTATAGCTGTTATAACTGACACAGTAGTACCCACTGATCAATGGGCTGTAAACCTGTGAGGTGTGGTGCACACTACATGGCAGGGTGCAGAACAGGTGCACAGCAATACTGTGTACATGGGTGCAGTGGTATCCAGGAGAAGGGGCATCACCTAGTGACACAGCACATGCATCACACACATGTATACTGTTACTAGCATGGATTGACTATAGTTGCACTGTATGCTGTTAGGTACCACATGTTATGCATGTTGACAGATGGTTAATAGGAGGACTGTGCGTACTATCATTGTGCAACCTCACCTGTATGTATGTGTGTGTGTGTGTGTGTGTGTGTGTGTGTGTGTGTGTGTGTGTGTGTGTGTGTGTGTCCTGGTGAGTAGTTAGTCTGTAGCATCACTCTGGTGAAGTGGAGGGAGGTTGATGCATGTAGGATGCATGTGTGCATGTGTTTGTGTGGCTGGCCATGTATGCACATGTGTGATTGTGGGGTGTTCATACAGCAGTACTTGCCTTTCAGATTGTGCAGTACATGGATATGGACTGCCACAATACACACCAGGAATACTTGTCATGTATGTAATCACAGGACAGCTGAAAGTATAATATGGTCTGTAGCATGGGACAGGCATTGAGAGGGAAGGTAGACACCAGGTACACCCCTAATATCGCATTCAGCAGAGAGGTCACCTAACACCCACGTATGCAGCACTACAGATGCATTGGGGAAGTACTAGTCAACACCAGGGAGTGTATCCATATATTACAGTTGTCACATGATAGGCTGATTGAGCAGCATATCTAGCATGTACTGAGAATTACATACACATGACATACCAGTGCATGATATTATGGAGTGAACATTGTAGCCCACACATATAGGGGCCATGCTCATGATGTCTGGACATACACAGGGTGAACACCGAATTACAGCAGTGAGGATATCTAAAACCACTACACACAGGTCAGGCAGGTAATTTAGCAACAGGTCTTGTGTTGTGATCACTTATGTAGACATTTAGAGGACTGATATGTTAATGAGTGGTATCAATGTGTATATGTTACCAAGTGTGATACAGGATGGGGTACACATGGACATATTCATGGGACAGTCTGTAAAGTCATGGATAGGTAGATATTACGGTGGTGTGTGTGTGTGTGTGTGTGTGTGTGTGTGTGTGTGTGTGTGTGTGTGTGTGTGTGTGTGTGTGTGTGTGTGTGCACTGTTAGGCAATGCTGTACAGGTTTAAAAGTCCATTTATTCTTTTCCCCCACAGGTGGTGAGGTGGGTCAGGGTGCTTCCTGCATGCAATATGATGTTGTCCATAGAGACACCGAAGATGATGATAGTACTGTTGAGGCACAGGTGGGGTTGTCAGGGGCTGAAACAGTGCCATCATTTGATATCATCCTTTTAACCACTCCAACCCCGCACACAGTTTCAGTGCCTATACATAACCCATCACCAGTGGCCATAGTGGAGAGATGGCTGGCGTTTGGTGGCTGTGCTCAGGAAAGTGTGGTAACCATGCCTACTGTGTCTGGTCGCAGCAGGCATAGTCAAATATCTGGCAGGGCACCACATAGGCAGATGTCTCAGGGTGCTCGTGGTAGGGCCGCTAGACATCATGCCCCTGGCAGAGGTGACATAGCTGGTACCAGCAGACGCATGTTTCAGGCTGTCATAGAGGTGCAGGCATGTATAGAATGTTACACTAGACAGGACCTGATGCTGCAGAGGGCTGCTCTCACATCTGCAAGTGACAATGCCCATGAACTAGCTGGTGCCATCCATGCATTAACTGAGTAAAGGATAGATGGTCTGGTGAGATGATGGCCCTCATCGACTATGGTCTGTCCATGCTTGAATGTGTGGTGGGAGTATGGCGATGGCTGCATGGACGTAATCCAGCAACACCAACAGCTGACAGTCAATGTGGATGTGCTAGGACATCAAGGGACTCCCGTAGTGGCAGTACCAGCCCCGGCACTGCAGGGGGTGCTGTCCATACCACAGCAGGCCACAAGTATGAGGTCCTGTTCAGTCCCAGGAGGGACCTGGTACCAGTGGACATTTGTCATCGTCAGGTGAGAGTAGCACATCGAGGCCTGTACCTGCACATGCCCATGGAACCCCTGGCAGGCACAGTCCACATGTCCATGGCCAGAAGCAGTGAACTACACACCCTGCCAAGTATGGTCTGCAGCTGTCCATAAACGCCTGTGTAGGGCAGCCACATGGCAGAACTGTGGCATGCATACCCACACTCTATACAAACACACTTAAGGCAACCCCATACTTACACACACCACATCACCATGCCCAGTTCAGCTTGGTACACCCCTTACCCACACACATGATGTCAAATGTATAGCCCAACCCCGGCCTCTGGCAAACCAACAACACATAATGTGCATATGATGATACATGCGCCACATCCCTGTTATCCATTCCATCTATGCAGGGACAGGCTACTATGGTTCTGATGCACATGGTGACTGTACTACAATGTACCACAGTACTGCAGTGTAACATGTTGTAAGGAGTAAAGTGTAATGCATATATGGCAGTTAGTGCAGCCATCCAGCAATGATGCATTATAGCTGTTAGCAACACTGGTTGAATGTGGTCTCTATAATGTTATCCATTTGTGTTGTAGGTGTACACGTGTCAGCACAAGGATGGTCTGCAGTCATATTTACAATGGAGTATGACACTGTGGTAACACTATGGCTGTGACATATCTGGGGTACAGTTGAACACATGTCACAGGTTAGTATAACAGTTATTGCCTGTGCCACATGGACAGGTGGCCCACTGAGGTGTGTATATCCTGCAACCTGATGTAGACCCATCCACATACACGCACACTGTTACTTGGCAACACTGGGACTAGACCCCTACCTAGGTATGTAGTGATGCTGAAGTGTGTGGCTTACATTGTACAAACCATACAGCGTTTAGGGTGGGGTGTGTCCCTGGCTACATGTTACATGCAAAACATCCCCAGACATGTACAGTATGCTAATGGGGGATGTAATGGGTGTATATGGACAATACATAGTATGACATACCTTCATATACAAATTGACAGACACATAACAGGCAGACACACATCCGAGAGACCAGGGC
Source organism: Protopterus annectens (assembly GCF_019279795.1). NCBI lineage: Eukaryota > Metazoa > Chordata > Ceratodontiformes > Protopteridae > Protopterus > Protopterus annectens. Next base: position 1,609,387,768 of record NC_056735.1, read on the forward strand.
CTATCGCTGCTAACTAACTTGACCATGTGTCCAATGTGTTACAGGTAGGCTGCACACAGCACATGCATAACTGGCCTGGAATGTGGTATCATTTACCTGTATGGCTGATGGTGACAGTGGTAACCATAATGTGGTACATTGGACATATACCGGGTGTACCTTGGTGCAATGACAGTGTACACAGCACACACATCCCCCAGTGGATATTGTACTCCCTGACACCCATAATGACACTCTGATATACCCACTATCACACATAGGCCATGGTTGCAATATAACCCATTGTAGATCCCAACAGTGGTACTACAGGGATATGCATCTGATGCACTTGCTACATGCATAGCAGAGTGTTGCATCGTCATGCCCCACCAATGCGCAGCAACAACACTATCTGTACTACTGTGTGGCAATAGGTATTGCAATAGGTGTATGTGGCCTCGGAATGCTGTACCCTACAGATAAACAGACTTGCACACATACCCACACTTGCCAGAACAAAATGGGTATCCAATGTCTATCAACCCATTTGTACAACACTGTTGTGATGGTACTGCAAGGCCCTTGTAGCTGGTATGGGGAGGAGCTTAACAGGGTACATGTAATGTCCCATACAGCAACAGCCACGACTGGCTATGGCAATGGGTGTTGCGGTGGTTGTGAAGGCCCTCATGGAATTCTCACATACAGGTGTTCTAACACACAGACACTGCTATACTCTGTCATGCACACTTACGCATGTGTCAGTAATGGGGTGCATCACTGCAGGTGGTCATAGCTGTGTACCTAGCTACTGTCCAAGGAGAGATGGGTTGTGTAGGAGTTGTGTGTACAGTGGTATCCTTCCACCTGCTATGTGTTAGCAGGCAATCTATCAAAAGACACTACTGTGGTGACCCTCAGGGTGAGAGTGACATGCATCAGCTATTCCTCCAGGTGCCTCCTGCACATGACCACTGAGGTGATCATGTTGACATACATGCAACATGCATTATAACACATGGTTAGTGTCTATGATGGAGACCGGTACCCAAGCATGTTCTGTTCACTGTGGTAGTGTAGTGGAGGTACCAGTGGCATGTGGTGCATACAAAGTGTTATCTCCAATATGTGCCAATCTTACACAGCTGGGCAGACATGTCAGTGTCAATCAAGCTTATGATGCCTGTGCATATCCCAGCTGGATACCTAACATCTACACATCTGTACAGGGACTGACAGTCATCAACTTGGCAAGTAGCTATGCAGCAGGATGAATGTGTTGACAGACAGATGGTTGACAACAATATGTGTGCCATACCTACATGTCAGGAGCCCTCGCTATCGTGTGCTGTAGAGACGGTAGTCTACAGTTACATTCCACATATTGTATTATTACCCAGTAGGGGTTATATACTGTGATACAGCTCACACACCAGGGATACAACAGGGAGGCCTAAGAGTCCAGCTATGCCTTCAGGTGTGCCTGTTGTCAGTACTACATTTAGCACTTTACTCTTGTCTGGGTAGGCAATGTCGACAGTAGTACGGCTATGATACACTACATGCCAGTGTGAAAGCACATCCCCTTGGCTACTACCCCTGTATGTAACACAGTCACGTGGATGACAGTACTGTACAGGCCTCATATACATCTGTGTCCCACACATGACACTCACACCCCTTGCTACTGTAATGACAGCACATAGGCGCACATATTGTACATGGCATTACATACACTTATTACAGATGTCATTACCCTGCTATGATGTCAGACTGGGTGGTGTGAACTGGTTACCAAGGCTAAGCCATGCTTAGCAGGTATCTACATTGCTGCAATATAACAGCTTAGCTGATTTGTGCACTGGTAAGTGAAGCCTACACTGTGCAAGTGCCCATACATTTACCCATAGCTTAGCACCGCTTAGCTTCATGGAAACCCACGCAAATGCACTTAAAGCTGCTCAAAACTGCCTTAACCACTCCGTATCTGACAGCCTTTGTTCTGCTCAGCAACAAAACAAACAGCCCTTGCAGGTCCTGAACCCAGGACCCTATACAGTAAAGTCACAACACTTAACCACTATGCCATGATGACTGTGAAAACAGCTGTTGCTTTTCCAATGTATCTGTCAATACACATATTAATTAGTACTGAACAATTGCCTCCACTTCCACAATTGTGTAGTGCTTGTTATTAATATGACTGTTGCATCATATATGTTGTTTTATCATAATATACACATAACAAATACATACAGTGAGATACATCTGGGAGTGTATACACAACCATGAGGCTTACACATGACAATAATATGGATATATATACATATAATTGGTTGATATATGTCTACATGTACATACATATGTATATTCATACATATGCCTGTATACACATCTGTATAGTGCAACATATATATGGCCATGTGTACATCTCTTCATATGTGTGTATATATATATATATATATATATATATATATGGATCTCGTACTATTGAATGAAAGTTCAATAGTCCGAATCCACATCTACCAAACACACTTTAGCAAAAGCACTTTTAACCGAAAAAGTGCTTTCGCTAAAGTCCCTAAAATAAACAAACAAAAAACACATAACTAACATTTACACAGGGTGGCAAGCCCCCCTGTGCCCCCCACCCCCTAGTTTTATATTCTTACTCCAAGATTGCACTACAGTGGGGAAAAGCCAATATTCCCTTATCCCCACTGTACTCCGATCTCAGCAACAACCATTCCCCACTGATTTCCCCTATTTTTTATCATACTTTTGCGAAAGTGCTTTTTAGGTGAAAAGCACTTTCGCTAATGTATGATTGGCAGTTTCACTTTAGCAGAAATTGCCATTCGTGCATGAGTATGGATCCCATGTATATATAGCCACATATGTATGCACATCCTATGTGTACATATATGCCTATTTAAGTAGATATATATGTAGATATTTATAACTATATGTGCATACAGATCTATTCTGATATACCTGTTACTGTCAATATATATGTAGATATCCATAAGTATATGTGCATATGTATCTCTAGCTGTATATGTGTAGACATATATTGCTGTGTATATATATATATCTGAGTGTTTATATATATATATATATATATATATATATATATATATATATATATATATATATATGTGTGTGTGTGTGTGTGTGTGTGTGTGTACATATACATATCCATCTATGCATATCAATAAGTATATGTGTATATATATATATATATATATATATATATATATATATATATATATATATACAGATATATGGATAAGTATATATACATAGATGTTCACCATATGTCCTGAACATGGAGTGGAGCCCTACCTTTGCCCCAGTAGTCCCAACCTCTTATTGCAAGGGGATATCAGATATGTATTGCAGGCATATATGTAGACTATTGCTACTGTGATAGGGGTTGTCTTCACAGACATGATGTGTGTGGGAGGTCATATCTGCTTTTAACATGTGCGCCATTGGCTACAGACAGACATCCTAAGGACATCATAGTACATTAACACTGCTAGTACAGTAATGATCCTGTGGACTACAGCAGAGATATGGCCAATAAATGTGGACAGTCTGACACACTCTGGTCAGTCTAGAGGTATACACAGAACCCCTTAGTGCAAGACATGTGGACAGAGTCTGACAATGTGAATGTTAACAGCCATGTAGATGGGTATATCACGTAAACACTGGTATACATTTGCCCCCATAGGTTATGCATTCACACACCCCTGTCTGTCCTGACACATACTAACCACTGGTACAGAGGTGCCATGGCCACATACTACCCACTAGTTAGTGACATACATCTGTACAGCATCCCACTGCTTTGTCTGACATACATGACTGTTATGGTGGCCTGGCAACAGTACATCTGGCAAGTATCTGGATGTAACATCACACTGGGGAAGTACAGTAAGCTGCTAGGCATGTAACAAAGCACTGTGCAGGGTACAGGCAGACTGCCACAACACTTGCCTACATTTCTTATGGGGGAATACACATGTACCTGCATATATAGCAGGCTCTACAGGCATGTCACAGCACAGAGTAACAGACACCTGTGTGAAAGTGCATAACCACAACCAATGTGAACACAGCCACAGCCACATATGGTAGCTAGTGTAATATTACAGTATATGGACTATCTGATCAACACCATCCTCATATCACTCACACACTAACCCTACATATACTGGGCCACTACACAGTGTGGTCTGATACCTGTCTGTGGTATGGGACATGTGTGTGTATTTGGCCCTACAAACATGAAAGCCGGTAACATACAGTGTAGCAGCATGTAACATGAGATAGAACAGAATCAAGAACAATGACAACTACCACAGTCTGTACACAGACCAAGGTAAATATTCACATTGCACACATTGTCAACAATTGCCATACGTACACAGACCTCAGTACTGTACATACTACCACAGAATGCCCAGGCTATGTCCTCAAAGATAACCCCTATTATACATAACATTTGTCGCAGTCTGATATCTCAATGGCTTGTTATCAGATATGATGCCACTAAATTATGGTGTACAGAACATATGCACCTCTTACCGCATGGCATATGTACACAGGTTGACAGAGTTGTGGCTGGAGGCACAAACACAGGGCCAATATTGACATGTTGCTGTGATAACCTCATACATTTAGTGTTGTAACAGGGTTTTTGTGACATATGTCGTATGAGGGATATGAAGTCAGTAACTCTCATGTCTGTCACCATGTACTGTCTGCAATCCTCACACTATGCTTCTGCAGTTCACAGATAGGTGCTCTCTGAGTAACACAAGAAACAAAAGGCACCACTCACTGCCCAGTCTGCAGATGACCCTACAGATGGGGGTTTCCTCAGAAACATAGCACTGTCATGACTGGTACTAAACATGTAGACCAGACATATCCACACATACCCTGTTAAACCAACATTACTCCAAATGCAGAATAGCGACACTTACATTCTGTAGTCATGTCAGGCACATCCCCCTCCTGTGTGTTGGCCTGTTTCCACAGTGTATGTTGTTAGAGGTAAATCCCCAATCCATCTGTGATGCTGTTTGCCAAACAACAGATCTAGGTCCTGCTCACAGTGAATGAAAAGACCCAATACCAACATGATGTTCCTAGATATTGCAGTGTGTTTCCATGCAATTGGCTATGGGAATGTTACAACAGCTGTTCCACATGCAATCAGCTAGAGGAGGCTGCAATTTGTGCAGAGGCCATCAGCTAATCATGAACATCACTTACAAAACACATGTTGCTGCTTAAGCAAAGCAGGTGTAAGTATCCACATCCACCACAAATGGAGTGAGAGAGGCAGACAGAGGCAAAGATAGGGCAGGGAGGGGATGGAAGAGTAAAACCTAAGCATGTTTGTGTCACACACCTACCAGTACAGGGCATCAAACCCCTGACTGAGTATTGCTATCACATGTCTATGCAGTTATTGGATGCACCACATAGCTTACATGTTGAGGAGCTCTCCAAATGTATATGTGATGGTGAGTGACATCTACAACAGTGATATGGTAGCGATACGGTAGGTGTGGTACATGTGCCTGTCCACATGAACAGGTGTCAGCGTCAACACAGCCACACTCTCTCAGGGACCCACACACACTGACTCACTGGCAGGGTCAGGAATACACCTCCTCATTAGTTGGTTTGCCACAACACAGTACTGTGCAGGTATCACATGCACCACAGGGGTTATCCAGAGGTTATGTGGGCAAAGAGTATGTGGAGGTGTCTGACATCAGACAGCATGCTTCCGTATGCCAATGGGGGTTATAGTGAGTGTGAATGTGGTCAGAAGCATCATACACCAAACACACAGACACAGGGTGCCAGTATTGACATGCATGGATGCATTGCTTCACGGGTGTGTAGTGGTTGACTGTGCCAGAAGGCTATACAAGGCTAGGTGATGGGTATAACTTGGCATCATACCACATGACAATGATCTGCAGTGTGGCTCAGGGGTGTAGTGTCTGGATTGGCCCACACAGGTGGGTACTGTATTCATCATCCAGTCACCTGGGTAACTACTGTGTGTGGCCATTGCTGTGCATTGTTTGCCATGTATGTGTTCTTTAGTCCATGACATGGATGGTGTTTGGGATGTGCACACATCCCACATGCATGTACAGTGACATGTGGAACTGTACCTGAGGTGCTGCACTTGAGATGTCTGGCCCATGTTGTGTACACAGATTATCATCTGATGTGCCAGTTCTGGCCTCATGCGGCGAGAACAGGTAATGGACAGCAAGTTGACCCAGCACCTACAATGATAGCATGATACAAGTATTCCCTAGTGTCAGTAGCATCTGTCCATACAGGGCATGTGTTTAAAGCATGGTATGGCCTTTGTGGGTCACAATTAATGGCACCACAGGTGTTGCAGGTGTAAAGTGGGGGAACATAGTAAAGGTGCACTCTCTGCATGTACATGCCTATTGTACTGATTGGCAGGGTGCCATGCCCTCTGTAGTCCGCTGCAATCACATGGTGGTTACTATCTGTGGGCAATATGCAGGGTACTACCACCATAGTGGTTGTTGCCTAGGCAAGTGTGTTTGTGTATGAGACATGGGTTGAGAGTGTTCTCTGGGTAATACAAGGGTTGCTAACTTTGTTCACCAGGCTTTGATGTCACATGTAGGGGTATGGATTGGCACCCCAGCCTCTCGGCTATGTCACATCTGTTATCCTTGTACGGCAGACATTGTGACATATAATAGGGCCACCATATAAGAAATCTGCAAAATCCATGCCACAATGAGTCCAGTTGTTACACACTAATGGCCACCACCACACAGGATACGAATGACAAACACAGACACGCACACATACCTGTCATATCTGGGATTAGAACTCCTACCTAACTAGTTTATTACACTACAGCACTATGCAATTATAGGATGCGCCATGGAGGTTATTGGTGTACTCTTTCCCCAAACGTGTATTTCACAGTGAATGACATCAGCAGCATTGCCAAGTAGGGCATTTGCTCTGTAGTGAGTGTGACTAGCCTAAAAAGCATTGCTCCCTACACAAGCATAGAAACACACAGACAAGCATCCACACTTGCCATGTGTGGGAATAGAACCCCTACCAGAGTACTATATCACACTAACAGCATTACACTGTTATAGGATGCACCACAGAAATTACTGGACTACATTGTTCTCAAAGGTGTATTTCACAGTGAATGACATCAGTAACCTTGCCAAAGTAGGGCATTTGATCTGTAGTGAGTGTGACTAGCCTAAAAAGCATTTCTCCCTACATTGACATAGAAAGACACACACAAACATCCACACTTTTCATGTGTGGGAATTGAACCCCTAAGAGAGTACTATATCACACTACAGCATTATGCTGTTATAGGACGTGTCACGGAGATTACCGGGCTACACCTTTCCCAAAAGTGTAATTCACAGTAAATGACATCAGCAGCCTTGTCAAAGTAGAACATTTGAATTGTAGTGAGTGTGACTAGCCTAAAAAGCATTGCACCCTACACAGGCAGAGACACACACACACACACACACACACACACACACACACACACACACACACACTTGCCATATCTGGTATTAGAACTCCTACCTAACTAGTTTATCACACTACAGCAGTACGCAGTTATAGGACATGCCATGGACATTACTGGGCTACACCTTTCCCAAACGTGTATTTCACAGTAAATGACTTCAGCAGCCTTGCCAAAGTAGGACATTTAAATTGTAGTGAGTGTGACTAGCGTAAAAAACATTGCTCCCTACACAAAGACCCACACACACACACACACACACACACACACACACAGTTGCCATGTCTGGGATTAGAACTCCTATCTAACTAGATTATCATACTACAGCATTATGCAGTTATAGGATGCACCATGGAGATTACTGGGCTGCATCTTCTCAAAAGTGTATTTCACAGTGAATGACATCAGCAGCCTTGCCAAAGCAGGGCATTTGATCTGTAGTGAGTGTGACTAGCCTGAAAAGGCATTGCTCCTTACACAGACATAGAAACACACACACAAATATCCACACTTGCCATGTGTGAGAATAGAACATCTACCAGAGTACTATATCACACTACAGCATTACGCTGTTACAAAACATGCCACGGAGATTAAGGGCTACACCTTTCCCAAAGGTGTAATTTACAGTGAATGGCATCAGCAGCCTTGCCAAAGTAGGACATTTGAATTGCAGTGAGTGTGACTAGCATAAAAAGCATTGCTCCCTACACAGACAGAAACACACACACACACACACACACACACACACACACACAGTTGTCATGTCTGGGATTAGAACTCCTACCAAAGTAGGTTATTACACTACAGCATTACGCAGTTATAGGATGGCCCATGGAAATTACTGGGTTATACCTTTCCCAAACGTGTATTTCACAGTGAATGACATCAACAGCCTTGCCACTGTAGGGCATTTGATCTGTAGTGAGAGTGACTAGCCTAAAAAGCATTGCTCTCTATACAGAGACACACACACACCAGTTGTCATGTTTGGGATTAGAACACCTACCTAACTAGGGTATCACACTATAGCATTACACATTTATAGGATGTACCACAGAGATTACTGGGACACACCTTTCCCAAAGGTGTATGTCACAGTGAATGACGTCAGCAGTCTTGCCAAAGTAGGACATTTAAATTGTAGTGAGCATGACTAGCATAAAAAGCATTGCTCCCTACACATACAGAGACACACACACAGTTGCCGTGTCTGAGATTAGAACTCCTAACTAACTAGTTTATCACACTATAGCAATACGCAGTATTAGGACATGCTACAGAGATTACATGGCTGCTCCATTCACAAAGGTGCATTTCAAACTGAATGACATCAGCAGACTTGTCATAGTAGGTCTATGGGGAGGGTAGTATGTGTGCATGGGCCATAACCCATTCATCTAGAGGTTGACACACCACATGCAGGCACACGCAGGGTTACATTCCACAGGTATGTGTATACAGCTGCTGGATGACTACCGCCTTGTACAGTCATGTTGCACAGCTATCACTTGCACCACATAGTCTGTTATGCTGACAAATACCAGTGGCTAATTTCTACAGTGAGTGACATTTACACACCATGTGGTTGTAGCCATTTGGCTGTGTGCTGGGTGGGACAGGCCTCATGATAGATGGCTTTATGTCAAAGTCACTCTCTTCCACACATCTATGTATGTCTACTTTTGGCTTATTATAGTGTGTTGTCCTTGGATATATGTATGTATTCCCATCCACTGTGTGTATGAAGCATGACTGGTGCATACTGAGGAGTGTATGAACTAACATTTGCAACAGTCAGATATGTGTGATCCACTGTTGTTTGCAGACATGGGCTTCATTTGTTTAAGTAAATGAGCATGCCCAGTATGATCTTTTGGTATGTTGTTGTCTGACATTGCCTTCATTTCTCGAAGTGTGTGAGCATGCCCAGTATGTCCTTCTGTATTGAATGTGTGGATCCACTCCAGGTAATTTGCTCTCCATTGCAGACCTTTGTGTTGTACACCTACAGGTAACTGTTTCTGCAGGGTATCCGTAGATCATTTGGCAATATGGGGACAAACTGTACAAGGGATAGTGTGTACTGTAGGTGATTATGTCTGTGCTGCTTCTGCTACATGGTACTGGTGTTAGCAGAGATATTCAGATGTGTACTGTTATACACTGTGATGTTTTATATCCTCAGGTACTGTCAGGTAGACATTCTTGCTCACAGTGATGTCCTGGGGAACAAGGGTGAATGCAGCTGTGTCCGGTATTGTGGGCAAACACCTACATATTCATGGTAAGTTATGCCATTCTGGAGGGGGAGCTGCAGACACTTGCTGGGTCTGTGCATCCAGTTCAGCACTTTGGTACAGTGCTGGCAGAGGATCCCATACTTGTACATCCATTGACATGACAGTATGGCCTTACCTCACAGCTGTACAGATTCACACAAGTTACTCAGAGGCAGGGGCCATGAGTCAGGACATTGCACCTATTGTGATGTATGGGCAGGTTTGTAGCCACCCATTTATGTGTTTGCAGCCAGGGATAGGGTGTGCACACAGCTGTTTGTTGGACCTTGCACATTCCATGCTGCCCATGCTCCAACCCCCCTCTATTATTCTATCCTCTGGCATACATTATGCACACAATCTCTGATACTTTCCCTAAGGTTATCACCTCATCACAGCTGTGTTTTGGTGTTGGTCTACAGTTCATGCAGTGGAACATGGTGGACATGTTACTGTGGTTTGTCCACATGGCCTTGCATATGTCTTATCTGGAGTGTGTTATGTTGTTGTGTGGGCGTCCATTACATAACATGCATTGGCAGTATGTCTGAGACACAGGGCTTTGGCAGAGGCCTGTAGGCCATTTGGTGGTGATGCGGGCCAGCTGTGGCAGGCCATTGCATTCTATCAGTCCTACAGTCCCAGACTGCCATACAGTATATTCCCCTGGGGTGACAAGGTAGGTGTGCTAGGTGTTCATGCCAATACTTTCTATCAGTACTGATCAGGTGGTGTGGATTCTGGTAGGGTGCTACCTACAGCTAGGGACACACCTGCATGGGACAATTGCACTGCATGCTGCATTCTGTCGCTATTGCCATATACAGGTGGGGGTCATATTGTACCCATTCCCAACAGCAGGGATACGACCAGAGAGGCACCTGTGGGTGGTGTTTGGGTGAGCTTGGTGCATGTGTGCTATGGACACTACTTGCATCTGATGCACAGATATGCATGGGGCATTCCAGTTATGGTGGCATGTACAGGTACAGCAGCTGTTTCCCAATACATCAGTCCTACCACCTTTGTGATCTGCAAGTGTTCAGGCAGACTACACTGGTATTCCCTACTACAGGGCCAGATAATGTGATGCATACCTGTATGTACAATTCCAAGGGTGTGTCAATTTCACAGTTACACACTATATACTGTATGTCTGGGGTACTTTCCCCTGTGTACTGCTTGTATATCTAGCACAACAGCCATGTCATGTCAGTCTTTCAGATGGTGACACATATTACCGCCATATATTTACAATGACTTACTGCTAGCATGTGTTATACTGGTGGGAATTGTCTTTGGCACTGCAGTTGTGAGGACTTGGCCCTGTCATTGACAGTAGTGGGCAATGGCCACCAGGTCATACCTCAACATGCATACATACTGACCACTCTCACACAATATGAAACACACATCAACCTGACACACACATACCTGCATATTGTACAAATGCTACAATCTATCCTGCTATCTTGGCCGCCTCTGGGCATCCATGCTCCACTGGTATTATACCTACACATACATGTTACTACATTTCTACATAGGATGGGGGGCATACCTGACTGTTACTACATGTCTATATAGGATATGGGGGTACACCTGACTGTTTCTACATTGCTACACAGGATTGGGGGGCACACCTGACTGTTACTACAGTTCTACATCGAATTGGGGTCACACCTGACTGTTACAACATGTGTACATTGGATTGGGGGGCACTCCAAACCATTACTACATTTCTATATAGGATTGGGGGGGGCACACCTGACTGTTACTACATGTCTAACTTGGGTTGAGAGGGCACACCCGACTGTTTCTACATTTCTACACAGGATGGGGGCATACCTGACTGTTACTACATGTATATGTAGGATTGGGGGGGCACACCTGACTGTTACTACTGTCTATATAGGCTATGAGGGGGGCACACCTGACTGTTACTACATTTCTACATAGGATTGGGGGGGACACCTGACTGTTACTACATGTCTACATAGGCTATGGGGGGCACACCTGACTGTTTCTACATTGCTACACAGGATGGGGGGGCACACCCGACACTTGTACACATTTCCTGTGACTGTACTGGTATGTCAGGTACTCCATTTCATTCTGTTTTCTAACCTATCATGCTGACTAGAGGCATGTCAGTGTATTACAGGTCTGACGTTTGATTGACCTACATATTAGTTTCTGACTTCCTACCTTTCAGAACTAACATCCCGCTGCCTGAACTGATGTGGTCTGTCTGTGTAGGCTCTGGAGGAGGAGGCTACCCATAGGCATCATTCACTGGCCTTAACACAGCCTTTGTTTGTGTTTGTCTACACCTGCCCTGCTGGCTGTGACTGTTGCTGGGTATGTGAACCTCCCTGACTGGCATGTGTGTGTCATATGGACATACATGTGGCCCAGCACATTTCCTGCAGTGGGTTTTGTCAACATGTGTAGTACTGGCTACTATGGTGACACCCGTATTTGTTACAGATCTCATGCTGCCACTATAGGTGTCTACTATCTGCTGGCATCCTATTCAGCCACCCGATTCCCTTGCATGCTTACATCCATACCATAGATACAAGTAACTACACATACTACTCCAATCAGCAATCGGTAAGGGGAGTGACTTACCTTGTGGGTGTTCCAGTATTGAGGATGGTGCTGGGGCTGCCTATGTTGGATGCACATAGTACACTCCCTATACATGGTTGAGCACTGGTAGTGTCATGTTTGGCATCTCTTTTACTGTGTGTGCGAGTCCGAGAGAGGTGTCATTCCCTGGGTCCCTACTGTGTCAGTCGATGTGCTATGCATTGCCTCTTTGCCAAGGCCTGGGCATACTGGGCATGCCTCTGTCTGCCTACTGGGGAAAGCTCAGGTTGTTCCTCCTCTGAGTCACTCTGTGCCTGTGCAGGCCTTGGCATTGGTGGGGGGCTGTGTGGCCCTGCCCCGTGCTGTTCCTTCTGCAGTTGTTTCCACAGGATCATATTGTGTAGCATTGCACATATGATAACAATTTGGGTACATGTAGCTGGTGAGTACTGCAAGGCTCCACCGGAAGTGTCCAGGCACTGGAACTGTGACTTGATCATCCCAAACACACACTCTATTATGAGTCTGGTCTGTGCGTGTGCCTCATTATGGCATTCTTGTTTGGGTGTGTGTGCATTTCTGATGGGTGTCATCAGCCACGGCTCCAGTGCATAACCAGCATCTCCCACTAGGTGACTGTAATGGATGTCCCCATTGGCAAATCTCTGGTACAGCTGCATCAGATGCCAGATGTGGGAATCTTGATAGCTTCCAGGGTAGCCAACACACACATTCATTATAATGCCCTGGGCATCGCACATGACCTGGCAGTTGATGGAGGGGAAGCCCTTGCGGTTGATAGACCCTACCCCACTCACCAGGTGGTGCTTTGATGCGTTTGTGCATGCAGTCTATAGCACCCACCACCTCAGTGTATTCTGCTATTTGGTGGAAGAGAAGCATATTGCTGGCCAACACCTCATGGGTGTTGAGGAAATATATGTGCTCACCAGCATGTGCTGACATGGCATTCAGGAACTGGTGGAATACTCTGGATGCTGATGCCTTTGAGATCCCCATGATATCCCCAGTTGGACTTTGGGAGGTACTTGTGGCTAGTATACCTAGGCCTACACATACCTTGGTATCCACTTGGATGGGTTTCCCTCTGTTAGTTCTGTGTGTCAGGCATGGCCGGCACAGCTCAACAATTTGCTGTAGTTGGTCCCTGTCCACCCTATAGCATTCCACTATCTCCAGCTCATGTACCCCTGGTAGGTTATCCTGGGTCTGTACACCCTTCTCTGTCTCCTCACTGTGGGTTGGTCAGCAGCATTCTCATTCTCACCACCCTCAGCCTCTTCCACATGTTGATGTCTGTTAGCTGCTGCAGCCCCTATCATTCTGTTGTTTTTGTTTGCTAAAATTTCCCCACTTGTATACACCGGTGGTATAGAATATATGGGGGAAAAAACAGAGGGAAAGGTGTTTGCATATTTATAGTAGTGTTTTGGGCTGGACTGGTGTGCTGCCTGTGTAATTGACTGATTCTGATACATTTCACCTGCCAGCTATGCTAGTTCTCCTTGATTGTCTTCCTACTGCTATTTTCCTTTCCCATTGCCTTCCTGTTTAAGCCCTGTGCGTGGCGTGCACACCCTCTTAGGCAATGTAAAGAGTGCTAGGCAGCCTTAGACACACACCCTTGCTTAGCTGTGCTAAGCTAAGGGCAAACCCGAGCCAGATGGCTCCAATCCACTTACAGTATGCCTGACACACACCCCTATAATGTCAGCTACCTCCTAGGCTTGCACCAAGCTATTCCTGCTCTTACACTGTTGGGTGCTGACTAGCATGCAGGGGAAATCTGGGATTCAGTATCATTCCCTTCATTTGCATAGGATTGCCTGCTGATGCATAGTTACATGTCCCACACTGAGCCTCCCCCCTTGGCAACCACTATTCACTGGCCATGTTGTCTTCTGCCTGCCATTGGGTATAATGACAAAATAGTCATTTTGGTTAGAATGCTTATTTTATGTTTTTTTTCTCTTATTTTCCATCCGATCCCGTTTGCCCGCTGCTGCCCTACGCTTAAACAGCCGAGATCAGCTAAAAAAAAATAAAAATTGATTTTTTTTATTTTTGCAAATATTTCCATGCCAATGGCCTTATAAGTTGGCCATTGACATGCTTTCTACATGATATCCACCCTTTATTTGGAGCTGTCATGGCTCCATTTTGTAATTTGCAGAAATGTATTCCATTACTGGCGGAGTACATTTCTGCAGATTACACCAGTCATGCACGGTCGGTTTCCAGCTTCCTGGATCACAAATTCACCTTATTTGTGTGGATTTCTCCTAAAAATGGGGAAATTTGCATACAAGGGCTGAGTCCATGCAGGACTAGTGCAGAAGCATTCATGCACATCCCTGCAGGTTATTCCTGGATCGCAGGGCAGACATATTGCCTGCTGGAGCTCCTGCACTAGTCCTGCAAGCTGTGCAGGGCTTGCAGAATCTGGGGGCATGTCTAATTTGGCATAATTGTTTAAACTGTAGACTTTTTTATTGTTTTTTTTTTTATTAGATTATTTTTGAAGATTGTAAACTTATTGTTCTGAAATGTTTTTGTAATACTTTGGAGCTTTTCTCCCCAGGCCTCCTTTGAAAATGGGCATCTACCTAGCTGGAGTTTCCCAGTAATCAAATGTAAATAAATAAATGAGAATTGCAATGGTCACATACATATATTCAAGAGTGACTTGCTCATGTAGTGAAGTAATGGACATTTTGAAGTCTGAATAATAAAACTGAAGGAGGGCACAAACATACATGGGGCATGTTCTCTACATAAGAAACCTTAAAGGATATCTCGTATATCTGCTAAGTGTTTAGAAGTCACACCGTGTCAGTGAGGTGGGAAGCAATGACAAAGTTCTGAGATTTAAAACAATGGTTTCTGGAAAACCCATGTTTTTGAATTCACAAATTTTGGCACGTCAAGCTTATATATGTTTACAATCAAAGTATTTTCATTAGCACTTAATACATATGGAGAAACCAGACCAGCACTGGCAAAAGAAAGCAAAGAAGAAAAAAATAATAAATAGAGGTGGAAAATGGATATGGAAAACACTGTGACACACTCATTCTTACTTCAACATACTATTTATTTTGCTATATCAGAAAAGCATTCACAGATTCATCCTTACGCATACTTCAGTCACCAATAAATACATGAACTTCTGCTACAAAGATCTTTCAGTCTCGTACATAATTCATCTGTAATAAACTGCATTGATCTACTTAAGATCCACAAAGTAGCTTTATAGGGTCAAGTAGGCATGATGACAAATTTGGTTCCAGCTTTTCAGATCCTTATGTAAGACATAGATATCTTAAATGTTCATGTCCCATCACATTTTTATATAGTTGGCTACAAATGACGTAGCAAAACAGGAAACAGTCATCATGGAGTGAAAGTGAGGGTGGGCCATTGTTTTTCTTTACAGCACTGAAATAGCGTTTCAAAATAAAACTGCCTACCCAGTACTACAGTAGTAAACAACAGAAATAATTCAGACAATATCCCTTCTGCCATGTTAGACTGTGGCAGTGTAAGTAATAACTATAACTGTCTTTTAAAACATTGCATCTTGGCTGGGAGAATTAAGCTCATGTTTCTCTGATGTCCACATTTCTGTAATCTAAGGGACTCACTATTTCCACTATGTCAAACAGTATCCTCTTGATGTGAACCACAAAATTAGTGATAGCTAGTGGGTAGAAGGTTCATGTTCATGCTGGAGACAAAATGATTGTTTAGCTCTAATATGTATTACAGTTAACTAGTTTCCTTTTTAATCATATACTTGTTGAACTAATTGAATTATCTCCTTACTTTACTTGCATCATGAGTACAAGTATAGCCAAAAGTGACCTTTCAACTTTGTCTAGATTATGTTCAAAATACCATGTTTCAATTAAGAAGGCTTCTGTTATCCTGAAGTTAGCAAAACACAAGATAAAATACTGACTTACGTCAGGACACAGCCAGTGCTCCATGAAACCATTTTCAGACATCTTTAACCTTTTTACTCACCAAAGTACAGGCATTCAAATGTTCTGGCTTATTTTCAGCATCATTCTTTTAACAGAATTCCATGACACATTTCAGGAATTGAGCTGTTAGCTCATTTATCCTACTCTTTGGCTATGTCTCACACTGTCTTCTTTTGATCTTATTCCAACTCATATTCCACTCCCGCCTTACTTTTTTCTTGGTCCTCATTTTTTGGCAGATGGTTTATCTATCATATTACACTTCGGCAATAGCATACATTTTGACTTTCAGATGTTAAGAGTGAAATATTACTTTCATTTTCATCTGTACCCTAGTCAGACAGCATTCTGGGTTAATCTGTTTCATTTCCAAAACACTGCAAAACTGCAATGCATGTTACAGCAACATTTTGTACTTCATTGCTGATCGGTTCCTGTAGTCATCAGTATTTTTGTGGTTTAGCTTAATGTAGGCATTTAACATTTTGTGCTAAATGTACATAGCCCACTAGTTTTCTTTTTAAGCAGAGGGGGTCAGAATTCCTTCTCTAAGTGTTGCCTTTTTCCACTTCTGTTCCAACAAAAATGTGCTGTCATCTCTGCTTAAATTCTGGTTTCATCTGACTTACTCTGCATGGTAATGAGCTATATGTTAAGTTTTAGAATAAAGAATTATACAGTTCTAAGACAGAATATGACTGAATTGCTTAAGTAAAATCCACAGTCCGGTAAAACCTACCCTAAACCCCCACAGATCAATTCAACCAGCAACAAAGTTAGAGGGGCATCGTCTAACGCCAATAAGAAAAATTTGGGTACTAGAGCTCACAATATGTATGAGTTGGATGATTTTTTAGAGGATGGACATAATAGTAACAATCCCCTTATTGATGAAGAAGAGGATGTCGAATTGGATGATGAACAACAGCAGGTCTTTGTACCTGTGGTCAACAATAAAAGGAGTGGAAGAAAGCAGAGCACTAGGGCAGTTCAGGCACGGGGAGAACATCAACAGGGTTTTGGCCAGGTCCAGAACCCACGGGAGAGGAACTTGAGGTCGAACACCAACAGGATGGCCCTGAGGAGCAAACAGAACCAGAACAACAGATGATAAAGGAGCCCAGTCAGCCTGTTATTGTTTGCAGTACCGAAGGAGACTTTAAGATCTTTAATTATACTACATTAAACATCTCTCCTGCTATGGCTGACTTTTTCTCAAAAGGACTGTCCTTTGTCCCTGATACCCGTATGGACTTATCTAAAACTCTTGTGGACCTTAAACTTTATGTCCGCAAATTGAACCTTTTGGCTGTCTTAGGCAAAAGCTCTTCCCTCATTAGACCTTTTAGAATTGCTAGTTTATTTAACCCACCCTTGATAGGAAACTTAAAAACTTTTGAAAAATCCTGTGAACTAGATTTAAGGTTTTTGGCTGAAAGCTCATTTAACAACAAATATAAACATAGGTTAAACATAACACGTGAGGAACGTGATTTTATCAAATTACTACAGGATTGTAGAATTGGGTTATGAAACCCGACAAGGGTAATGGGCTCATCTTTATGAATCAAGTGGATTATATTAACAAGTTAAGTTCCCACTTAAATGATGGCCCATATGAAAAAACTAGCACTAATGAGGTTATTACAGCATTTAATAGGGTGAAGGCTACGCTTGAAGATTTATTCTTGGAAGATTTTATAGACATTCATATCCACTCTTTTCTTAACATCACAGCACCTAGAATGCCTTCCTTTTTGGAACGCCAAAATTCATAAATCTATCTGTGAACCCCTTTCAGACCTATAGTAGACGGGAGGGGTCTATGTTGGTGTCTTGTGCCAAATATGTGGATGTTGTCTTAAAACCATACTTAGAAAAAGAAAACCAGATCTGTAAGGATTCGTGGAGCTTTCTAGAGAACATAAATAAAATACCCTTTGACCCTGACTTAAGCTTCCTAACTGTAGATGTGAAGGAACTTTACACGGTCATTCCACAACAGTTGGGATTGGAGTGGGTAAGGGACTTCTTAGAGACAAGGAATGTGGAACAAAACATTGTCTACACAGTTGAAACGTTGCTAGAAATGGTGTTAAAATACAACTTTTTAGTTTTGACAACGTTATATATAGGCAAGTTTCTGGCGTAGCAATGGGCTCACCATGCGGGGGTCTTTTGCCAACTGTGTAATGGCACAATGGGAAAACACATTATTGTTTAATAACCCACTATTTAAAGAACATGTCGCCTGGTACACAAGATACCAGGACGACATGTTTATGCTATGGAAGGGTTCCTCGGATATGGTGGCTCCTTTTATTGATGACATTAAGACCATGACCCACTTCTTGGATTTCACATTTGAAGTGAGCGAGAGCGAAATTAGCTTTTAGATATTAATCTGACCAAAGATAGAAAACTGGCTATGTTTACTAGTAACATCTATAGAAAGCCCACGTATTCTAATGGATTCCTGCACTTTGGTAGTTGCCACCCTATCCATCAAAAAGAGCTGTGGTTAAGGGCAGATGGTTAGGGCGCGGATGATAACCAAAGATGAGGATTTCCATTATGAATGTACCAATTTAACTGCTATGTTTGCTAATAGGGGTATCCCAATTCTCTCATTTTGGAGATCGTATCTGAAGTGAAACACAAAAGGGAATCCGCTACTTTAGACCCATCCTTAATAGAGCAGGGCCGAACTTGATGACTAACCAAGACTCTGTGGGGGCCTGAACAGAAAGGGTGGAGAAGCTGATATAGAAGTCAGATTCTTGTGCACGTTCTCAATTGATCACCATTTTATTAGGGAATTTTGCAGAAAAATTGGGCCAACATAAAAGAAGATACAAACTTACAGCAATTGTTGGGTACAACACCCAGTATAGCCTTTAGGAAAGGATTTAACTTAAAGGCATTGCTAGAAATGAACAAAAATAGTTCATTTAATAAAGTTAAGGGTATGGTTAAATGTGGATTGTGCAACCAGTGTAAATTCATGCAGGAAGGTAATTATGTGGTTATCAACAATGTGAAATACAAATTAACAGGTAACTTTACCTGCTCATCTAAGGCAGTGGTGTATGTGGCAAGCTGTAAGCAGTGCCCTGCTTTCTATATAGGAAAGACTGAGAGGGCACTGCATAAAAGAGTGTATGAGCATTTATATGCTATTTCTAAGAGCGACACTAACAACGCTCTGGCCTTCCATGTTATGGACAATAAAGAACATAGTTTCAGATTTATGGTTCTGAAACAAATTAAGACACAAATGTTTTCAGGTCCATGGCAATTGTTGTTAGAAAAGGAAGAGCTATTATGGCAGCTTAGGACATCTGCACACACACACCCTGGCTTAAATGAAGCAATATCGCTCACTTGTATTTTAAAACTATTAGCTTGTAAAAGGTAGCATCTTTTGACTCAGCAGGGAGCTTTTGGAAACTCTCCATGCATAGCTAAGTCATATTTTTTGATTTGGTTCCATTTTGAATGACGCTGTATCTAGCGTCTAACACAAATGCATAGGGGACTTTACGAAATGAAGTGTTGAGTTGACCTATGTAGGATTTTACATTGATCAACTATTTAACGCATGTATCGCATTTAAGAGAACAACATAATGCCACATGGACATAGTGGTTTGTATCCATTTTTAACAAACCACAAAACTTATTAGCGTCGTCATAAATATTGAAACACATTAGGTTTACACATATTCGCTCAATTATAAGCTGCAGGTATTATAAAAATTAAACACTAAAACTAATAATTGGTTCTTCTTAGAGCATATTTATAACAACAGGACATTTGAAAATGTATAGAAGTTTTGTTTTAAAATTTTAAATTTCAAAACTTTAAACTTATAGGTGTTAATATTTGGAAAGCTACTCATGAGAGTTTTGTAGTTCCATGCTAACAATCATTTAAATGTTAGCACTATGAGTTAAATTTAAATTTAAATTTAAATGTTTAAGGCTCAGCCTTTGGATGTAGTTGCAATTATTACGTAATTTATAATTTACGTATTTGTGTATACACTTTTACACAACATAAGAACAGTGTATATTACGTATAAGAGCACTGATAGATATTATATCCCTTTATGATAGAAAAGGCTGGAAGTTTTGTGTTTTAAATGGCGAAATAATTCACATTTTTAAAGTGAAGTTTTGTTTTGTTTTGTTTCTAACATTTTAGCTGCTGGTTCTGTATGATTTTAAACTCACAAGCTGTTGAATTGGTAATTGGTAATTTGTTTTCTAATTGGTTAATTAGTTAACAACACCCTTTTTAAAGAAAGTTTGATACTACAACTGGTTGTTTCATTTTTGTCTGAGGAAGGAGAGATAGGAGTCTCTCCGAAAGTGCTTGTGGTTAATAAAAGCTCTAATATTACAGCGCATGGACTTTTGTTGCCTTCTTTGGAACAGTTTTACCGGACTGTGGATTTTACTTTATCATCTGTTTTCCTTACGCTTAGCAGCTTGTTCCCTCGAATTTTTGTTCTTTCGTAGTCTGTTTGGTTTTTGGAATCGAATTTGAATTGCTTAAGTATTCTTACGTCTGAGTTATGAAGAAGGCTGCAGAAAGCAACATCATAGTGCAGAAAATAGTCAGTGTATATATATATATATATATATATATATATATATATATATATATATATATATATATATATATATATATATCGGATCACTACTGAATCCCGAACATGCGGAATACCGAACTTTAAAATACCGAGACCAAAAAAATAAAAATACAGAATTTCGAAAATTTAAAAACGTGAATTACACAATACCAAAATAAAAGCACGAAAACACATGTTAAAGTACTTTCCGTTTTGGTATAAAACACATACTATACCTTTAACAAACTGTTCAATAGCAAGCGTCATTGCAATGTCTGACGATCATTCTGATGTGCCTGACATTCTAAATGAACTCTATCCTAGGGTGCAATCGCAAAAGAATAAACATGTTTTGATTATTCAAGGTTATGTATACCACCTGGAAAAAGGAGGAACGGATAGGCGCTATTGTTGCTGTAAATTAAAGCGGTATGGGGGTTGCAAAGGAAGAGCAGTAACCTATTCACTGTCTGAAGGTGAGAAGCTACTAAAAAGTATGCCACACAATCATACAGGGGATCCATTTGAAGTTCAGAAATACTCTGTGTGTGGTAGTTTGAGAGATAGGGCAGCAATATCCAGAAATCCACCCTGTATGTTAGTGGATGATGCTATAGCTTTCAGTACAATAGAATGTGCTCCCAGTTTGCCAAGTAAAAAGGCAATGCTCCAGCAAATTAGAAGAGTGAGGTGTAAAAGAAGCTCAGAGAGTCATATTTACAATCTGACTCTAGATACTATAGATATGTGTATGTTTCCATTTCAATCTGGCACTTTTATTGAGAAACAGCTGTCAGATTCTACATCCGGACATATTGTTATAGTGTTTACTACTGTAAATATCCTACATGATCTAAGCATTGCAACTATATGGCTTATGGATGGGACATTCTTTTGCAAAGGTTCACTGTGTCGGCAATTATATAGCATACACGGCATTGTTAAATGTGGAGCATATAGCAAATTTGTTTCTTTGTTATACTGTTTAATGTCGAAGAAATCTTTGAGAGCGTATAACATGATGTGGCATTGCGTTTTGTATCTCTTCTCATTGCATGAATTTCGTTTATCGTTTCAATTAATTTTGTGTGACTTTGAAGTGGCATCTAATAAAATTATAAGGCTGAACTTCAGTGATGTAAAGTCAAAGGGGTGTCTGTTTCACTTCAGTCAAAATGTGTGGCGTAAGATTCAGCAGCTGGGACTAGCCTCTCTGTATAATTCATCTCACACATTTCAATTTGCTGTGAAATGTTTAGTAGCTTTGGCTTTTGTTAGAGTGTGACATGCTTCCTACATATCTAATTCTATAAGATACCTTTCCTGATGATGGTAAAGAACTTTTACAGTATTTCTCAGACTGGTACGTGTTAGGTCGCCCTCGTAAATTTAGTACCAGATCTCATGCAGTGACACAGTTTCCACCGTTATTTCCTATAGAGTTTTGGAATGTGTCTGAATTGAACAGATTATTTTTACCACATACTCAGAACTTGGTGGAGGCGTGGCATCGCCGTTTGAAATGCATGTTAGGAAGCAAGGGTACTGATTTGTCTGTACTTATGACTGCTTTGTCCAGAGAACAAAATTGTGTGGATGCATTAAAGGAAAGACTTGCTGCAGGTTGCCCTCCTTCCCCTAAGCGGAGGAAACTGATAACTCGACATAACCATTTTCAAGCTATTCTGGAGCATCAGGAAGATTATACATGTATTCAGCTAGTGAAAGCTATAGCACGTTTATTACAGATTTAATTGTGAAGATGCAATTGAACCATTTTCTTGTGATTTATTTTTCACCTTTGGGAATGGTATCAGTGTTTATGTACACAGATCTTCACTTATTTCTTTATTAGTACGCCCTTTACGTAGATAACACTTAGTAGTGTAAGAAGTGCTGGGACTTGTGTTGTTTGGGTATCGCTGCACAGCTTTGTATCTACACTTTTGTTTTGATACACCGGTGGCATCCAAGATCATCAAGAAGTGTTTTTCGATATTTTGGACTTTCGGTATTGTGGTATTCGCGTTTCTGACATTTCGGTATTTTATCTCTTCGGTATTCTGGTCTCGGTATTTTAAAGTTCGGTATTCCGCATATTTGGGATTCAGTAGTGATCCCATATAAGTATATATATATATATATATATATATATATATACATATGCACTTCTGAAGGTCGAAATCTCAAAACATCGAACCACTGAATAGCGAAGACCAGAATATCAAAGTTTTGAAATCTCAAACCTGTTCAATGGAGATTGCCATGCAGTGCGGAACAGGAACTTTACCGTTCTTCTCACTGTAGTGTGATTTCAGAGTTGGTATATTTAAGTAGAAGGGGGTGTGGGGGTGCAGCCAGATAGATATAAATATGAATATATATATATATATATATATATATATATACATACAGAGAGAGAGATAAATATATAAATATATGTGATTGTGTTTGCATAGTTGATCTTGTGATTGTGTGAGTGACAGTTATTCGGCTCTATATTTTGATACATTTCTCTGAATATTCCTCAGTAGTATGCACTTCCAAATGGACTGACAGCACTGTGGAATAAACTCCCAGCAGTCCACAACTTTATCTTACAGTTATAGTATTTTAACATCTCCAAGATTTCACAAGCACAAACATCAGATTCACTGCCATTGATACTTGGGTGCTGCTATATCAGCATAATAGCACATAAATATGATGTTTTTCTTGTGGGGAGCCAGTCCACCAATATACTTTCATACTTAATTAATATGCTAACTCTGTAATTTCACACCTTTGGAAGGTGGTAAACATAATGGAAATGAAAAATACTGCTCCTGCTTCATATCTGTGACATCCTGCTGTGAAAATAATGTAATTGATCTGCAGCTGTACTTCACAAAGCAAAAATAAGTTGCAAACATCCTACATCCAGTACCACAAAATTCATGGAACACAGTCTGTTCCAGAAACCACTGAAGATTCACACTATACAAATCACACTAAAACCAGCAGTATTATTAGTAGACTTCAATGTTTCTCGTCAGACATCAACAAGCTTGAGTCTGACAAGACTAGAGATGACTGTTCTAATGTGTCATTTCTGGTAATGACCAAAGACTTCAAAGATGATATGGCATGAATATTGTACTACATGCTTCACTTTCTCCTTGTGATGTAACTGCTTGTACCTACCATCCCAGTTTCATTTAGTCCTCTGGAGTGTCACAGGTTCCTAGTGATATTGCTGTTAACTGAACATAAACCAGCAATGCACAGAGGATTTAAAAGACACAAGATAGATCAACTCAAAGTGTATTAAGAAGCATCCTGCTAAACAAAACCAGTTTGGGAACAATGTAGTACTCATTTATCATGAGTTCAAATCCTAGTCCCTAATGCTTTGGCTAGAAGTCTTCATGAGGACTAAACATTTCAGTGACATTGCCCTTTATATAGAAAGCTACAAGTGTATCATTTAGGATGCAATGCCAGATGCAAAAAATGAAGAAGAAACTAAATAAATTATATGTGAAACAAATATATAATAATGAAACACAGAAAAAAGATAACATTAATCTCAGAACTGTCATTGCACCTAAATATTTGTCAAATGTATTTTGCTTGTGTTATAAAAATATCTTATAGTCAAAGGGTCATTAATATCCAACAATAAAAAAATAGAGGTAGTATAAGGCATGCCATAAAAATATTGGAGTCATGTGCCTTGACACTATGTTTTGGAACTAAATTAATCTTAAGTTCATTGGTATTTACTAGACTTGCAGGCCAGGGCACCATTGACGAGCCTAGCCCAAATTTCCAGTTGCCCCAAGCACTGTCTGGTTGAGTGACTTGCTCAGCATCACACAGTAGGCAAATGAGAGCTGAAGGAATCAGACCCTGTATGATAGGACCTATATAACTCATAGTCATAACTCTCTGTGCCAACTGCCAGACAAGGCTGCTTTCAGAATTGGGATATGAACCCGCATCAACAGCTGGAGACCAGAGCACTTTAACCAAGTGAAGGGTTTCAGCCTCGAGTCTTGTGCCTTGAACCACTCTGTCATCTTGACAGATAAATATTGTTAGAGGATCCCCATCTTCACATTTTGTGTTTGGGCACTGTCAAATTTCAGAATAAATCTTGCTGTGACATGCAGCATCCTTATTTTACGTCTTTCCTGGGAAAGATAAAGGGTGCCTAATGCTGTAAATTTAAAACTGGAAAACCATCTGCATATGCTGCATAACAATCACATACTACTAAACTAAGAAGAGTACAGTTCTTCACATCTGTAAAATGTTCTATGTATACTTACATATTTTTAGCTTGCCAGATATACATTTTCCTGGATCACAACAAAGCATGCCTTATGCCACCACAATTTCATTTGCAAAATAAAATGATCTTACAGTTTCAACCATTTAGTGTAAAGTTAAAAATGACTCATCTTTTTACAACTTGGCAGCCATTATATGACAAACAATGAAAAGTCCCACGGGATAAAAGAACTGTAGATTTTGACAAAACTTAAAATAAAGAGGAGATGAGAAAAGACTGGAAAAAGAGAAAGTGGAAAGGCAATGCACAAAAGAACAATGAGAGGACATTGGTATGGCACCCAGGTATGCAACCGCTTCAGAAGGTTTGGGAGGTTTGCTTCAAAGTGTTTGCCTAGGTATTTGAATATTGCAAGGAGATTTCAGAGAATTTTTTCCAGAAGTAAATAGCAAATATTGGAGGTGTAATGGGAATAAGAGAAGTAAATGGGAATATGTCCTTTATGTGCACTATCAGAGCTGTAGGGGGGAATAAATGGCCATAACTAAGGAAATGATTCTTTTGAGCTGGGACAAGGATCTGGATTGCCTAAACATAGTAAGGTCTTATAAAGTTTAATGCTGTTGGCTGACAAAAAAGCAATTACTAGAAAATGGAAATCAAAATCTGAACTAACTATAACTGAAGTACTGAATATGGTAAAGGAAATAAATGAACTGGAGTTAGGATCTTTAGAAAAAGGAAGAAGTAAATGATATACTAATAAATGGAATTTGTAGGAAGAATACATGCAGAATGATGTCGAGGAGGAGGAATGAGATTTAAGGGAAGTCAGGAACTGAGCAATTTATGTAATGTTGAAGTGAATGTTAATTATTAAAAAGAAAAAAAAAAATACATGAAATGTATATTGCATGAACATTAAAATTGTTATTATGCCTTTCTTTCTATTAATCCATGTGTGTGCTTATGTCTTAAGTAACAACAAAGGTGTTAAAACAGACAAGATAACCAGGAAAAAAAGAATTATTGATTTCAAATATGAAGAACTAGAACTACCCAATAAAATTGTTTTCAGATGCATTATCTACCATTAAAAGTACCTCTTTCTGAATTATAGCATAACAACTTTCTGAAAAGTACTATAATTATGAACACAGTAGATTTGTTTTGTACTGATATACTGATATTCATTTGTCTTTTGGCTGGAGGCTGCACTGGGGTAAAATACTGTATTCTTGAATATACTGTCCCAATCTATTCCAGTACTTGCCATAAAAGAGATGGTTTGTCCTCTAGTAATCATTCAATCATTCAATGTTTAATATTTTGATTTACAGATAAATCAGCTGTATTTCTCTTTGTCTTAATACAGTCATGCAATAGAAATAAGAAATAATGTAAGCAACTGAAAGGCTGGGTATTATTGCCTTATGAAAAGACATTGATCATTACTTTTAAATATATATATATATATATATATATATATATATATATATATATATGTGTGTGTGTGTGTGTGTGTGTGTGTGTGTGTGTGTGTGTGTGTATGAAGGTTTACATTCAAAATGTCGAGGTGGCTTACCTCAACAAGGAGAAGGATGAGCACAGAACGGCAAAGAGGCAAAACTACGAACACAATTCCTGTCGATACGGAGACTGTGTTCACAGTTTGGAGCATAGGTGTTTTGAAGTCCATCGCACTACAGTGGGGATCAGGAAAATTCCCCTTTTCCTCACTGTTGTGCGCTCTTGGAGTAAGTAGCAGGTGGTATGGGGGAGCTGCCCCCGTACAAAATGATAGGAAATTTTCTGCCTCACAGTAGATGTTTTTTTCTGGATGGTGAGTTGTTGAATGTCGATTCTTTCCTCCGAAAGAATCCACATTCTAAGCAATCACTGTGATGCTGTTTCATTGTTCCCGGTCGGGGATGTGAATAGTCAAGGTAAGTCACCTCAAAATGTTGATAGTAATCGATATATATATATATATATATATATATATATATATATATATATATATATATATATATATATATATATATATATATGGTTCCCTATCAGAAGCCTGAAACACTATAAGCCTGAAAATCAAAATCCTGAAACCAAAAGCCTGAAAATTCAAAATCCCGAAAACCCAAAATCCTGAAACTCAAAATCCTGAAAACCCAAATAATGCTAATATGTCACTATAAAGACACTAATATCTACCAACTGACCCTGACCCTAACCCTAAGGTCCGTCACTATCACACACTCACCTGACCCACGCCCTAACTCTAACTCACTTAAACTGCCCCTAACCCCAATATTTGTCACTATTGCATACATGCCTAACCTGCGCCCTAACCCTAACTCACTTAAACCGCCCCTAACCCTACCATAAAACCAACCGCACACTTACCTGAACCCAACGCATGACCTAACACCACAGGGCTAACAATAGCAAAGCCACAATGACGTCAGTATGTCCATTTTGTGTTTTCAGGATTTTGAGTTTCAGGCTTTTGGTTTCAGGATTTTGATTTTCAGGCTTATAGTGTTTCAGGCTTCTGATAGGGAACTATATATATATATATATATATATATATATATATGTGTGTGTGTGTGTTTTAATGAATTTTTGAATTTTCTAGTGTAACACACTGTAGATATATAAAACATTTCACCCTAAGTTGTGAAAATTCTAGAGAAAAAAATAAATAAATACCCCAGTCCTTATTGTTCAGATCATTCCGAAATGAACCCATGTGGTCATGACTGCCTTTGCACAAAAAGAGTAAGTTTATTTATTGACATTGGATTACTGGGTAAGTCTGACTGGGTAGAAGCCCATTTTCAGTGGAAGCCTGGGAAGAAAAGCTCCAAATTATTACAAAACATTTTCAGAACAATAATTTTACAGTCTTCAAAAATAAAACAAAACATCTGCAGTTTAAATAATTATAACAAATTAGACACAATATAAACTCATTAGTTAAGAATCAAGTTATATGACAATCAATATTTAGAGGAATTTTAGACAGTTTGTAGAGAAATTAAAGGTAAGTTAGCATAATACAAACAGGAATTGCAATATAAAGTGAGGGAAAACAGGATTATGGTACATTTAGAAAGTGAGAATCAGGGAAGAGAATTTGATAGAAATAAGGAAGTAAGTGAGGAAGGCAAAGTAAGGAAATGTGAGGAAAGAAAATGTGCTTGTTCATATTTAGGGATATAGTTTATCCAGGTTTGAGCAAGAAATCATCTATATATTTTGCATCTGCTACTACCTATATATAAAAAAGTGATACTCATACATGAATACTACAACTTGGCCATGAATGCTTACATACCCAGAAGAAAAGTGCCTCATAGCTATTCCCCTTTGCTGCAAAAAAAATTCCTTCAAAGATAAATAAACTGTGACTTGAAGAAAGATGGAGAAGAAATAGGTCAAATTAAGCATAGGGACCCTCCTCTAATTAATGTGCAAATGTTTTTAAACAAAGTGCATGAAGTATTGTTGAATATAAATTATAATGCCTACATTTGCCCCAAACTAGCAGCAGTTCCAGTTTGCATCACTCTCTTTTGTGGTAGCATATTGAGTGCAGAATGGCATACCCCTTTAACTTGCGCAACCTATTTTTTTCACTTTCTTAAAAAGGTCACAACTGCCGCTGCGCATTTTAACGTGTGCTACACCTTATTTCACTTGACTGGGGTCCCCAACCTATATGCATTCCATGTTACATAACTCATAGACCGACCACTATAAGATTCTGAATCTTTCCTTGCGAGTTTGTCATTTACTTTCTATCTAGAAATCTTAAACATACAGATATACTTGAAATAAACTACATAACGTAACACCGCTAACACTATATTAGAAAAGTATAAGTAACTTTTGAACTGTAAGAGAAAGGCCTTTATACCAGATAAAGCATATCAATCCTTCTCTTTAATAAAAGTTAACCAATGTGATGCCATAGAAGAATAAAGCCAGACTATGGCCCATGTGATCTGTGTTTAGTTAGCAGCTGGGGCATATGCTAGTGCTGGCATGCAGAATGGACATACCTATCCCTGAAGGAGGGGCCATGCTGAAACATCTGTCTACTGGAGCTCCAGTAGAGGCAAGAATCCACTGAGATTATATCGAGTTGGGGGGGGGGGGTCATATCATTCATGGCTGCCCTATGATGACCAAATGATAGCATGTGCTTAGGCTACTCCCCATTTCTCAACAGTTGGGCAATAACATCAGCTTATAGAGGTGGACTGTAGGACTAGGAAGAAAATCTCAGAAGGTTTGTCCACTGTATGACTACCCCAGCTTCCTCATTCCATTTAGAGGCGCAGAGAGATGCTGTGCCTGTATGGTCAAGAGAACATTCTTGAATGGAGGGATTGCACCTGCCCAGCAATGGGGCACACTAGGGAATACCCCATGGTGATAGCACTACTAACTGGAGGGTGCTATGGGGTACAGCTAGTATCTGAAGTCAGTGGTAAGCTGACAAATAAATAAATAAAGTAAGCGACATATGTCCATTCCCTTATATATAAAAGAAAGACCAGTAAACAGTAATAGCATAGTAAATTCACCAGCACCAAAACTCCCCATTGAATCACCCAACTGTTTTCATAAATGTATCTCTTTCACTGTGAGAAAAAGTACTAGATCTTAGATATGTGCAATGAAAAAATGCCAAGGTGGTTAACTTATCCAGGTACTCTGACATTGCACTTTTGCTGATTCAGCTCAGTTGTCTGAAACTCATTATGGTTAAGTGTCATAACACTGCAGCAACTGCCTAATTATGTGCATATATAAAATGTGTTATAAAATGATATATGTGTCATTGTTCGGGTACAAATTTGCTTTAATCCACAGACAAAAATATAGGAATGATAAGAAGGTATCCCTCTTCCGGCTCAAAACCTGTCACAGTCAACTGGTTTGCTCAGCAGGAAAACCAGACTCAGTAAGGTCCTCATCTTTATGGAAGTCCTGGAGCCCATCTTGAGGTTGTGCTATGAGAACTGACAATTTCAAATCTATTTTGCATGATCAGGTTTTGGGTCTATATCACATCATCGAACAAACTATTTAGCGAATACCTATTCATCAAAATCCATTTGTTGAAAGCTCTATCCATTGAACGATCATTTTAGCAAATTATTTCCTAGGGGAAAAAAACAGTGGGCCATCACTGGGAATTTGCCATTTTCCCCACTGTAGTGCAATATCAGAGTTGGTATATTTAGTTAGGTGGGGTGGGGGCATAGCCCCCCAGCTGAGTTGGTTTTAAATGTTGTAATTTTTGTGACAATTGGCAGTTGGCCTACTGGTTATTTTCACTGGGATAACTTTTGCTTAAAACGTCATTTGATGGATACAGCTTTCGACAAATAGAGTTCGACAAATAGGTATTCACTAAATAGTTCATTCGATAGTGTGATATAGATCCCAGGTTTTCTGAAAAGGCTTCTTTCCATAAATAGGACTGTTCAAAACACAGATTGTATCTGCCTTATATTCATTTTGTTCTCTGCAAACACCTTGTTGGTGTTGTTATACTGGTCCTTTTCTTCTTGTTATATTGGTTATCTGCTTTGTTTGTCCCTCCATACTTTCGCCCTTCTTACTTAAACTAAGGGCTGCAACAGTCAATTCTGAGAGGAAAATAAGACATTAAGTACACTGCAACAACATTCTGAAACTTGTGTATATACTTCTCACCTGGCAAATGGTGCTGCTTTACCTAACATGAAAACACAATTCACAGCAAGTTATAGTACAGTGTTGTTCCCATGTGTTTTAATTTGCCCATCTCAAACAGCAAATGTTTGATTCCAGTAAACAAGCCCCATATAGCCTTGAATATGTCTCATTGTTACACTTCCTTCAACCAAATGAGGACGGCCATCACTTTGGTTTGCTAGGTTGGCTTCTTTATCATTATAATCCAAAGTGTCCTATAACATGTTGTGAAAGACCAGCTTGCCCTATTTCCTTAAATCAATTACATGAGTTATTCCCCTAAATTGCCAATGGGATGCTAAGTGATGTTGTTAACAACTTTCTGGTAAAGAGCACTGGACGGTGACCCACTATTAATTCCTGAAATCCCAGTAAACATTGATTATTTTGCAGACCTCTGTTTTCCAAGTTATCAACTTTTTTGTTTCCACTGTTCTTCCAATTTGGTTATCTTTCTTGCTCATTTGATTTTACTGTTCATGTGCTGATTTTTGCTGGGCCATGGTAGACTCTTTCATCTTTCCTGGTCCCATAGCACAGTTAAAATAACTTTTTTTTTTTGCAGGACAGATATTATAATCTTGTTCAGCAAAGCTGTCAGTGCTGTTCATATTGTTTAATGGGCCTAAAATATGAATGACAAAAACTGGAATCTTCAGCACAATATTGCTTAGATGTATGCATTTATTTACTTGTTAACTAAGAAACTGGTCTTTCTCAGACTCTTTTAAGCCGTAATCCAGGCCATAAGGATAAGTGTAAATACAAATACATAAGAAGGATTAAGTTTAATCAATCAGCCTTCATTTTTAGGGAGATGGGATGAAACTTCACTACCCAGAGAAAACTCACAAAGACATGGCAAAAACATAAAACTGCTATACAGACAGTGGCCGGGATTCAGGATTGAACCTCAAACCTTGGTGTTGTGAACCAGCGAGCTTGTCATGAGCCTCCATGCTTCCTGTACAGCATGCAATCATACAGAATTTTGAAAAAGTAGTTATACAACTAAGAATCATTGCCAGTTGCTACTCTTACTGCAATATCAGAACTAATGTGGATTAGATGCCAGACTCAATAGATCAAAGACACCATTTCCTCAGCAGCCAAGCCCATTTTTTTAATAATTATTTACATCTGGGCTGGATTCTCACCAAAAAACTGCATAAAATGTATTTTCAAGTTATTCTGCTAGGCATTGGTTATACTAACCTATGACCACTGCCTTCAGTCTAGCATTTTCCTTCTGTGTCACTACTGTAATTATTTTTACCGTGCTATAGTTGGGCAGACGATCTATGTCAGTGTGTGTGTGTGTCTGTGTCTGTGTGTGTGTGTGTGTGTGTGGGGGGGGGGGTCTGACAGTCTGTGTGTTTGTTTGTGAAACAGGTGTAATGCATTACTTTGAGCAGAATTTCATTCACTTGACTGCAATGTCTCATTAAAGGAACACCCCATCACAACGTGGAAATAAAAGCAGGGCATTAGTCCGTGTATGAAACAATTATTCAGTTAAATGATCAAGAGTGAGTAAATATGTGCATTAAATAAGCTGAAAAAGTTAGTGATTGCACTCCAAAAATGTGAAAAAGACAAGCTTGTAATAAAACCTTGCTAAGCACCCATACGTGCTATTAAGATCAGGCCTTGCACTGGAGATTGGAAGCAGACAGTGCCAACTGGCAAACAACAGCAACAGAAAGTAAAACAGCTTTAAAATCTGTTAGATACCATACTCAGCCACATCTATAAGCAAAACATGTGATAGAGTGACTTTAGCTGTTTATTCATCGGAGAGAGAAATTATGCTTGCTGTTTGTTCAACATCATTAAAGTTTTTTTATTGGCTTTCAAAGACTTTGAACACCAATAAAACAATTCAGACTCCTTTTTTTCTACCTGTTGCACACTAGGTAGGGAAACCTCCATGAAATACAAAGAATTATTATTGGGTCTCAGTCATAACTCTTATCAAGTATTCTCGACATGGAAATTAAGATTCAACTCATGAGCTTTACTCTCAGTAAGAATTTTTTGACATCCACTTTCAAACATATAGTAAGTCGGTTGTGATCAGAGACCAGATCATAAATCTCTATGTTGGGCAGAATTTCTTTCACTAGATCAGTCCATGGGTGGGGCTATTACCTGCAGTTGTCATACAGTTACTTGATCAGAGTTAAATGATTATGATTGTTTTCACAGATGCAGGTATGGGATTGGTACTGATCCCCAAAGGAACTTTTCACCGAAGCACAAACAGCCGGACATACTTCCGCGAAAGTGCTTTTTACCAAAAAAAGCACTTTTGCGGAAGTATGTCTGCAGCTAGAGGGAGTCATGAGGGAATGACTGTTGCAGAGATCGTACTATGATGCAGATAAGAGAATATTCCCTTTTCCTCACTGTAGTGCAATCTCAGAGTGAGAATATTAAAGTAGGGGGGTGTGGGGGGCACAGCCCCCCACATGAGGGGGTGCAGGGGGGCTTGCCCCCTGCATAAAAGTAGATTTATTTTGGGGGGGGGTTTAACACACTTTAACAAAACGCTTTTCGGTGAAAGCGCGTTCGTTAAAGTGTGTTCGGTGATTGTGGAATTGGACTATTGAACTTTCGTTCAATAGTCCTAGATCAGCAGGTATGCATGCATGTCTATGTGTGTGTGTGTGTGTGTGTATGTGTGTGTCTATAGATCTGTTCCACTACATGGAAAACACTTCAAGTCAGAGAAGTATAAGTGAGGCCTGAAAATAAATTCAGCACAAAAAATGAAGTCCAAAAAAATTGAAACAAGTATTTTGCCATCTGCAACCAAAGTTCCCCACATCTACCTTACTTAAAAATAATGGTTATATAAAAAAGCAGAAAAGTCAAACACAACAGGAAGAGAAGGGTGTTCATACTTCCTGTAAGACTCAGTCTGCTGCCAAAAACTGTATATATGAGTTGCATCTTCAATTAACAAAGACAGCAATACAAAAATTGCTCTCAAATGACACCACCTTAGAAACCAATACAACACAAATGAGACCATAAATACTGAAATCCCAAATCCATGAAGCATAAGTGAAATAGCAATAGTTACTTCACTAGATTTTGATATTTATTGTCGAATACATATACAGGCCCAATAAAACATTCATAAACAAAACCAAATGCTCCTACTTTTTCATTTCATTATAGGCAGTCAAATGAGATGCATTCTTCATAGTTGTGTGTGTGTTGAGGGTGTGGCCATGCACCATACAGACACTGAATCAAGGTGAATATATTCATGTTAACACAATTTTTTTCAACTGGGCACTGGTAATCAATTGAGGGACGCTTATTCAAAACGAATTAGGGGGGGTCCCTGTGTGTGTGTGTGAAAGCAAATGATCACAAATCCAACAAATACCATTTGATTGAAATTAAATCATTAAGAGATATGTGCTTTTTGTCACTAGGAAATACCACCATACAAATGAACTGTACTGAGGATGCCAGTATGGCTGAGACACTGCCATCACTGGGATGCATTTAAGTATTTAAAGCTGGAATAGCAGTCTTAGCTGTGATATGTGCTTGAGACTTTTAAAGGCATTTTGCATAAAGTCAGCTAAACTGCATAACACTTTTGTTCCACTGGGATAGGTACATGATTTCTGGCAAGGCTGTGAAATATAAAATACATTCACAATCCATCTGAATTGCACAGACCTTAAATCAGAAGTATATGTTTCTATAAAAATGATCTTTTCTGTTAGTGAAATTATACTAGTCTGTCTTTAAAATAGGAACTCAAATATAAGGGAAGGATACATATTACATGAACATGAACTTGTATAAATCTTTCATTCTACAAGCCTTACTAACTGCATTGTGTAGTACAGTAACAGCCCAATTACAAGAGAATTTTGCAAAAAAGTTTCAAAGAGTTTCATAGATATGGTCTTACACTGGTCTGTACCAACCAACATGCCTACATCACTATTATTCCACTCAGTTTTTGGCATTTGATTCATAACAAGCATCCACATATGACATATTCTGACAGACAAGTTTTGACACTGGCTGTAGTTCTTTATGTGTGGAGTCTATATGTAGTTCTTTTGTTGATATGGTTTGTCAGTGGGTAACCCTGTTTCGTCCAATATTCCAAACACAGGTGAATTATAGTCCACTAAACTTTCCACAGTTGCAGATGCAATGTGCAGAGGAATGTCCATCTGCATGTAGTATCCATATTGCACTGCCTTGTGTCCACTTAATGAGAGGATAGGCTCTGGTTTACAGGGATTTTGACATGAATCAAGCAGAAATCTGACAGTGAATAAAAACTGAATATCCTTAGCAGTGGTAGTAGGAGACTTCAAAGCAAAGGTGTTGCAGGAAGCAATTGAATGGATGAGGCTAACTGGAATGGGGCAAGGCATTGTTACAATGGGTCAACGATCATTTACTTGTGATTAAGCAGCTGACATCAGTCACTTTCATACGTAGACTTCCACACTACTAACTCATTCTATCCACTTTATGGACTATATGCACTTTCAATATCCCATTGAAATCAATAGGGTTGCCCTCAGGTAAAATGAAGCCCTAGACAAAGGCCTCATTGATACTACCTCACTGCAACCCCCGGTGATCCCCAATTTTCCCCATCCTAGCTTCTTCACACCATCTGGAGAGATTACTTTTTTGTTTATTGTCTTACACTTCAAAGTTTCCTCCTTCCTTCCTTCGAACAAACTCTTACTGTTCAAGATTACATTATAGTAATTTTGGAGGAAATAACTGAGATAAACCGATGGTCCGGAGACCACTAGGCCCTCAGAAACATTGGAATTCAACATACTCTGAGGTGTATTTTAGAGATTTTTAACCTTTTGATCCAATGTTAGCCTAAACAAAAAGAAGAAGCATGTTGTGTTTAAATCTTAATGTTCAAAGCTGACTAATTAGTAGTTCCAAAAAACTGAGAAGACAAATGCTCATGAGGATATATAAATCATACTTGGGAATACTGGCTGCTTTCTCCCCCTCTGGTAGACTGGGATTAAAATGAAAGAACATGTGGCCACAGGAAAATATTTTATGGTGTTGCTGTCATACATATACAAAGAATCCACCTTTCCCCTAACCCAGAAGAAAGTCATCTTTTGTGTACCCTTCTGATGCTAGACTAGTACAAAAGAGAAAAAACATATGACCACAGGGATATATTTCAACTTCTTGCTGTCATCCATCCATACATACATACATACACAGCATGCCTCCTTACCTCTGCCCCCAAAAGTTAATCACTCATATAGACATATCTTTGATTGTGAGGAAATAAAAAAATAATGATCATGGTAAAGTATTCCAATTTGTTGCTCCTGGACAGCATGCTGGCCTTAGGTAAGTGATAGTGACCTATAGTGCACGCATCTGAGGTTTGTATGTCAGGAACATTAAAGAGATAATGGTCACACTGTTTCCAGCCTCACACAAAGTATAGTGACATTCTGTACATAATCTGGGAAGACCCAGATTTAGATTAGATGGAATCCAGTGCAAAAGTTCACAGTAGGACTCCCCTACTGAGCCTGTCTTAAAATCTCCTTAGGTAGATGGGGATTATTTGGGTCCTGGTGTCCCCAGAACCTCTGTGGGTCTAGGTGTTATGTGATGCATTTATTTTTTAAAGATATTTACTGGATAACTGTAGTACTGTGTATGCCCTAGGTAAGATTGATGACATTATGCTTTCACACATGTACACACATACTGATACTGCCCATGACAGTCAATGTCTTTCTCAAGATATGCACCCACACACACACAATCTTCCACCACATGGTTACCTAGAGGCAAATTGAATTAATGCTGATTTACCTGTTACATGTTTTTGAGTTGTTGAACGAATGTTGAAAGAATATAAAGCACCTGGATAAAACCTACACAAAGACAGGAGATATTACCCATTGCACCACTGAGCTATTGATCAGTTACCATCATACACAGCCTGCCCAAGCTGCCAGAAATAGGCACTTATTTGTGTAAGAGGATTATGTTTGAATGCGAAAGGAAGTGAAACTAATTAGTTATAGATACAATGCAACAGCCTCCCCAACATGTAGCCATTTTCATCCACAGACAACTCTTTTACCCATCAATTGCAGCCACATTATTGAATCTGCACACCCCAGATGACTGTGTTTAAAACATAGCCATATAAAAGTAAGCACTTTGTTAAATGTTCAAACTTATTTCACACAAATGCATACTAGTCTTGCAAAGACAGATTAATGATGGTTTAACCTCAATAAAAGGCAGCAGGACCAGTCACTTTAATCTGCAGACAGCATCCCCCAACCAGCAATCATCACTTCTTTGTTCAGTGTATACATCTCAGGTGTGTGATTGTGACAACAATAACGCCCAGAGTAGTGTACTTCAAATTTGTTTCACACACAGTAATCATTGGCATTCAGAAGCAATGCAGATGAAACACTGTATGTCCTTAAGGGGTCATTTGTATATATATCACATAAGTCTCCATTACAGGAGGTTTAACATATTACACAGTGAAAACTCCAGCTTGACTGGGTTTTTCTTGCCGTTTTTATTGAATGTCTTGTCTATGTGACCCTTTTAGCCTTTGCTTTGGATGTTAGTTGGAATATTTTGCAGTTACCTTGTTGTTTATGGACATCAAGCTTGACTTGAAGTCTTGTGTTTCTAAAGAATAGCCAAATATCAACCTATGCTCTGCTGATGAGGTCCCTAAAAAGGCCAAAATATGCATGTCCACAGCTAGTAACCTTTAGCTTCATTTCCTTTAAAGTGCTCATAAAGATTTAAAAATGGAAAGGCAAAACATCATGGGCATTCAGAATTCATGTAGCTGAAACATTGTATGTCATTAAGGAATCATTTGGATATGTTACCTGGCCCTCTATTACAGTAGATTTAAAGTATTACACAGTGAAAACTCTAGATTGCCTGTACCCAAAAACTATAGACACTTTACTGTGTGCACATCAGGCATCAGATTTTTTATAAAAAAAAATCACAGCCACTGTAAAGCATTTTAACACTGTTTCACACAAAAAGCACTGATACTAGAGCATTCCATCTTGTTTCACACAAATATGTATTAGTCCTGTAAATCTAAAGTAATGACTGTTTAACTGAAAAAAATAACACCAGAGTCAGTCTCGGTAATTTCATACATAGCCCCCAAAATAAGCAGCTATCTCCATATTGTTGACTATATGTGCCTCATATATTTGGTTGTAATAAAATAAAACTCAATTGCAGTAATTTGTTACAATGTATTTCAAACCCTTACACCCCCACTCACAAACATACATACACATACCTCTCAACCTCTTAGATCAAGAAATCTGGACAAATGCAAAAATAACGGGGGGAAAGGCCCAAAAAATAGGGACAATTTTTTAAATATTTCTCTTACAAACTTAAAAAGTTGATAGAGTAGCAGGTTTTGCATTAGCATTAATTTTCTGGAGGGTATGAAGTCTGAAACTCAAATGTCTATCATTATTTTCTGACTTCAGTCTTTACTGATTTGCCAGTGATTTGCCAGAAAACCATAATTTTATGAAGAACAGATCAAAAACATGAGGCAAAATCTGTACATACTGCAAAAATCTGTAAAGTTGAGAGGTATGCATGACATACACAATGTTTGCCCACCAGTTATAATCACCATATTGACTGTGTACATCATAGATGGCTGAATGTGATCAAATTATTGAATAAATATATAAATAATAGTAAAGTACTGCAGTTCAGCTCACTGCTCCCAAATCCATTCAATGCAACTTACTTTAACACCTGGACATATAGACAAACACATGCACACACAAACACATATACAGACGCACATATATGCTTACTAGCTACTTGACTTTTTCTACATTGTCTTTCTGACAGTGCTTGCTAAGTGCTTTATGGCTTTGAAAGCTGGCAAAACCCTTAGTGATTTCTTTTCTACAAATAGCAGTAAATAAAGCCAATAAGACTCCACGTGCTACAAGAAATTATGATCGGGTTTCCAGTCATAACCCTTTCTTGTATGTTCTCAACACAGATACCAAGATTCACTTCTTGAGCTTCGCTCGCAAGGTGAATTTCATTGTATCCATGTCTTAAACAAATAACAAGCTAGTTATGATCGGTAACCAGCGTATAATCCTTTATATTAGCTATGGTGGATTATGCATAAATGTTAAGCTTTTTTCAAAATAGCCCAGGTGAGTCAACTGAGGTTTTTTTTTTTTTGGTTAAGAAATCAGATCTCTGAGCATACACCATGCATGCTCTAAGTTATGAATTCCTCAAACAAGAAAGTCAAATAATATTAGAAAAAAAAATAAAAAAATATAAAAAAGGATCTTTTTTTGCATTTGAAAGGGTTACAGCATAGCAATCTGGTACCACAATAATCCCCTGATTCCTAGGGGGATTATTATGAAACCAATCAAAAATAATATTTATTTCTTACAAAAAGTGATATCTTCTGTCATTTTAAATGACTTAGTAAAAATTACATTTTTAGAAATGATCGATTAATTTCATACTGTCATTACTGACAAAATGAAACATTTTCAAGACCCTGAGTTTAAAACAAAAGCGCAGATAATGAGTTCTGTTTTGTTAAGAAATTTAAAAGCATTCAAATACACACACAGATATATAATGATGTTCTAACAGGCCAAAAGGGATGATGTGCTGAAATTTCTGCTCTTTGTTCAATTGCTAAGCAACAAAAATGACATTAAAATAATTTTTCATAAACATGATTGATATCCACATCCTGCCCCCACCCCCCATTAAGGAAACCACAGTAAAAAAATTCTCCAAAGCCAACTTCATGCTTCTTAAGACAGAAGTGGTGAACTTCATGACACCCATGCAGATGGACAATACAGTTACAACTGCTGAATCCTACACAAATGCACTCTATAAGCACTTACACGAGTGCATGTATCGTGCTATCCCAAACAGATCCAAGATGCTATCCTCCAAAAAAAAGGAAGTCAATCTGGTGGTCCCTTGCCATAAACAA
The DNA here is from genome assembly GCF_019279795.1 of Protopterus annectens. Classification (NCBI taxonomy): domain Eukaryota; kingdom Metazoa; phylum Chordata; order Ceratodontiformes; family Protopteridae; genus Protopterus; species Protopterus annectens. The sequence continues at coordinate 1,609,427,952 of NC_056735.1, forward strand.
ACTGTACAACAGAAAGAAGAAACTGTTGCAAAAGAGAGTAAAATCCCATGAGTGGAGGAGCTCCCTGGTCAGCCTCAGTAAGAAGCTGAGATCCCTTATAAGATCCTCCAAAGCTAGCTACGAAAACAAAATTACCACTGATTCTAAGGACAACCACAAGGAATTCTATAGCTATGTCAAGAACCTCGATGGCAACATCCAGATCTGCTCTGAGTTACAGCACAACGGCATGAAAATTACTGAGCCAACTGATATTGCCAACATCCTGGTAGATAGGTTAAGTGCTAGCTTTACCCCCCCACACCCCCTAAAGGGCCCATATCTATACAGGAACAATTCAGAGTCCCTGTAATCACAACTACGCAGGTAAAAGCTGCACTCTCTAAAGCCAAAAACACAGCATCCATGGGACCGGACAACATCTCAGGCTGCATTTTACATGAACTTCAGAATGAACTGACTCCCCACCTATGCACCATGTTCAATATTAGCCTCACTTCAGGTTTTGTGCCCACTGAATGGCACACACCAACAGTTATCCCACTCCACAAAGGGGTAGCCACCACTGCTTGGGAGCTATCGCCCTATTAGCCTGACGAGCCTGGTCTGCAAGGCCATGGAACGTATCATCACAGAACTCATAAACAAAGACATTAGTAACCTCCAAACTCTGGATCCCACCCAGTTCAGGTTTGTGAAAGGCAGATCATGTTTCCTGAACCTGACTGACTTCTCTGAGACAGTCACCAAAGCTGTAGATGAGGGTAAGGTGGTTCACACAGCCTATCTTGACCTCAACAAGGCTTTTGACACCAACCCCCATTCTGGAATTATAGCCAAACTCACTAAACTACGTAGAAATCCCTACATCACAAGATGGGTTGCCAACTGGTTCACTGACAGAACCCACACTGTAAAAGTTACAGACTCCAAATCTGACCTTAAACCAGTGACAAGTGGAGTACCACAGGGTTCAGTCCTGGGACCTCTCCTGTTTGGTATCTACTTCTCTGAAGTACAGGCTAACACAGAAGGCCTCTGGCTAATGAAGTTCGCAGATGACTGCAAACTAGGAGCCATAGTCAAGTCCCCAAATGATGTGGACATCCTACAGAAGGGCCTCGCTGAGACAGATGCCTGGTGTCAGCCATGGCCTCAAGCTCAATGCCAAAAAGTGCAGTGTCATCCCCTTTAGTAAAAACTCTGTACCCATGAACTACCGCATGGGCAGCAATCTACTTAACACTGAATGTGTGATAAGAGATCTTAGGACCCAGGTGGACAGTAGTCTCTCCTTTGATAGTCACATCTCCATAGTAGTCAGGAAGTCCTTCTACATGGCACACCTCATCATAAAAGGGTTCTCATCCAGGAAAAAAGAGGCCATTGTTCCCCTCTACATGACACTCATTAGAATCATTATAGAGTACAACTCCCCTTTTGGAATGTACCTCACAAGACATCTGCAGCAGCTGGAAAGGCCACAGAAGTACCTCACAAAGAGGATTACTGGCTTCAAACAAATGCCCTACACTGACCGTCTCAAAAAACTCTAGCTTTACTCCGTAGCATATCGCCTACTCCGAGGTGATCTCTGCCTAACATACAAAGCTATGTCAAACCCAGAGCTGTTGGACATGCTACACCTAAAGAAATCCCAATCCCTCCGAGACACACACTCTAGTGACCTAAACCTTGTCACAACAATAAACAGGGCATGCTGGAGGGATAGATTCCTGTCCCAGAGACGTCCCATACTCTGGAACAGGCTACCCATCTATGTTAGGCAAAGTTCTTCATTAGCACTCTTCAAGAAAAATCTTCATGGGTGGATGGGAAATAGGAAATACACCCCTGGGATCACTTCTGTGTCTCTGCTCGACAGTGGCACAGAAAAATAACTTTCTTGGGTGGTGTAAGCCAAGGAACTTTGTTGGCTAGGCTTACGTAGGCCCTTGGGCTGATAGCCTAGTATCTACATATGAACCTATGAACATTTAAAATAAAATTGTTGCTTTTTCTGTTCAAGGAGCACAGTCAGAATAGATCTGTTCCAAAGTACTTTGAAATAAACATGGTGAAGGTAAAGCCCTTTTATATGCAAAGAAGAACATAACCAAGAAACGTCTGCATTCATTAAGGGCAAAACCTTCTTGAAAAAGGGTAGGTCTGAAGGATTTAACAGTCAAGGTCAGCAGGCATACTTACACCAGAAAACAAAATACTTTCCATTCCTTATGCATGCATGCATTTATTTAACTAATTGATTATCTAGCATATATCTGTTATCTAAGCACAGTAGTCTTATTGTGAAATAAGGGGGTTTGAATGAAGAGATGAAAATCCAGCAAGCAAAGGAGAGTAGTAGTGCTGAAAATGAATTCATCCTCAAGTCTTTATGAGTACCTTCATGAGGTGGACGCCGTTTTCACAAAACCTCACCAAGGTGACACTGATATATAGACTGTATTTATATAGCATATATTATGGACAGAAGTAAGTCAAAAACAAAAAAAGATAGCTGGGTGCACAAGACCCAGGATAAAAAAGTGCCCAAATCCTGGTAGGTACACTGTTGCCAGGAATGGAAAAGATGACAGTGTAGAATCCTCAAAACCTGAACACAGTACTACAATGGGGCCAGGCCCAGGTGGAGAATGGCTCCCCTGTTGTAGAAGGAAGTAGTAGTCCATAAAAATCACAAAAACTGATAGGCCAAAGAAGAGTCATAAACACAATAAAGTAGACTATTGAGGATAAGAAAGAAATGATGTATTGTTACTACTATGTAAAAAGCCCAGAATTTCCAGACACAAGATATACAAAATGATTAAGAGAGAAATTACAGGAAAGAAAAATACTTCCGCAAGAAATATGGTCAGAAGCTTCAAATGATAATTTGTGTTCATTAATACAACAGATTTGTGAAAAACAGTATATAGATCAAGAAACCTTGATCTGTTAGGAAAAAGAAGCATCTGAGGAATTGCAAAAATATAAGCAACAAAACCAGGAGATATTTGAGAAGTCTAAAAAAGAAATATGGACATGGGAAAGAAAGAGAGATTTGATATTGTGCAATATTTATGCAAAGGAGAAAGCCAAATTAATAAATGCAAAGAAAGTAGCCCTCAAGATATTTGAAGAGAAATACAGGCAAAGGCATCTGGAACATTTCACAAAAAATAATATCACAATGATGAAACACAGAAAAGAAGATCAGTAAAGTAGAAGTAAAAAAAATAGAAGTTGAAGTTATGGAGTACCTGCGAAGTGAAGGATTGGCTATATGCAAGGTCTAACAGAGGTGACATCAGAGTCCTCAAAGTATGGAGAAATAGGAAGATGAGGAAATATCTGAAGAAGAAAAATGGACATGGGGAAAAAGAGGTTTAATATGGTGTAATATTTAAGCAAAGGGGAAAGCAAAACTAGCCGATACAAAAAGAGCAGCACCAAAGATATTTGATGAGAAATACAGACCAAGGAATCCAGACATGGAAAACTTTACAATACAAAACATAAGAAGAAAAAGAGGAAAAGTAGAAAAGGAAATTAGTAATGGAGAAGTTAAAGAAATAGAAATTGAGGTTATGGAGTACCTGCAAAGTGAAGGATTTAGTGTAGAAAATCTAATTAAGAAAAGCACCACAACAGAACAGAGTAATTGATATCCAAATTAAGGGGAAACCAGTGGAACAGGAAGCAATTGGTCAGGTGCCATATGAACATAATTTGGAGCCTTCCACAAGAAACCAGTATAAATGTTTACTTGTCAGCAAGGGAAGGAACAAGAAACTGTGGACACTCTGATGCAGTCGATGTTGAGGAGTGATAGGCCAGTAAGTTCCATATGATAGAGCAACGGATGGCACAAGATGAAATTGATGAGACTGTGTCACAAGAAGATGCTATAGAACCTTCTACAGAATGCCCGCAGAAACTGGAAAACAAGGGATGTGCCCTCAGTTTGGAAGAAAATGAGCTAAGAGTAGAATTGCTTGATTTAATAGACATGGACAGGTATATCAAGATCAATGAAAGAAATAGACTACAGAAGCTTAATAAAACCCAAAAAGTCAGAAGTCTGATAAAACAAATGAACACAGTAATTAGGACTGTTCATAGAGATCCATGCGATGTAACAGAAGTAAACAGGATATATTATTTTGCAGCTAAATTAATAACTGATAAAGTATTACCACAAGAACACAGAGTAGTGAGGGAAAGAAGGAGAAAAAATCTAATACCATCATGGAAATATCAAACTGAGAAAATTATAAAGCAATTAAGACAAGAAGTGTCACTGTTAGAAGACTATAGAAGAAGGAATAGATCAACAAATTAATAAGAAAGATGTCATAAAAGCAATGAACAATATTAGAACAGGTCAGGATCTGTCATGCACTACTGCAAATAACAAACTAAACATTTCAGCACAGACAGAAAACTTAGAAGATACGAAGATAAATATAAAGGAAAAGTGCAAAATAAGCAATTTATTGATGACCCAAAAAGGTTTTATAGAGAACTGGTAAACAAGGTAAAAGGAATTGAAAGACCACCAAAGAAAGAAGAAATAGATACATTTTGGAGAAGTATCTATGAAGACCCTGTGGAACATAAGAAAGATGCTAAATGGATAAAAAAAAAGTAAAAGAAAGAATAAGAAGTATAAAGGTACAGGGTATGAAATGGGATGAAATAACAGCTTGAGAGATTGAAATAAAGTTAAGAAAAGCTTCTAATTGGAAAACCCCAGGCCCAAATGCAGTACCTAACGTCTGGGTAAAAGTATTAACATCTTGGCATAAAGATTTAGCCATGAGTAAGAATTATTTATATGTGCACCCAGAACAGACACCAACCTGGCTAACAACAAGAAAAAAATGCTCCTACTTAAGAGTGAACCTGCAAGCTACCATAAAAATTATAGACCAATAACTTGCCTTCTGACAACATATAACCTATACACGGGAATTGAGTTATAGTTTTTATAGTCATATAGAAGAAAGCTCAATTATGGCAGTAGAACAAAAGGGCAATAAAAGAAAGTGATATGTAACAAAGGATAATTTGTTGTTAAATAAAGTCATAGTGTAGATCTGTAAAAAGGGGAAGAATCTAAGTATGGCATGGATTGACTACATAAAAGCATTTGATAGTATCCCTCATTCATGGATAAAAGAGTGATTAAAAATGTATAAGATACACCCCACACTGATCGACTACATTACAGTGACCATGAAACAGTGGCAGACCACTTTGCAATTAAGCCATGATAAAGGACAAATTAATATCCCAGGGATAAAAATTCAAAGGGGGATATTCCAGGGTGACTCTCTGTCACTGTTACTATTCTGCCTTGCTCTTAATCCATTAAAATGTTTACTTAACAGCTTAGACCATGGCTATAATCTGGCTCCTAGAAAACAACAAAGTGTAAAGACTTCTCACCTTCTCTTTGTTGATGATTTAAAACTGTACAGCTCATCAGATGAAGAACTAAAAGAACAACTGCAAGCTGTCAAACAAATTTTCAGATGATATAAGAATGTCATTTGGTCTTGATAAATGTGCAAAAGCACCCTTTAAAGCAGGAAAACTGCAACACCAGTAAAACATCAGTTTAGGACAAGGATGTGATATAAAAGAACTTGAGCAAGAAGGAGTGTATACATATTTGGGAAATGATGAAGGATCAGCAATAAAATACAAACAAATGCAAATAAAACTTAGTAAGGAATATTTCAGAAGACTTAAATTAATCCTGAAAACAGCACTGACATCTAGGAGCAAAATCCAAGCTATAAACCAATTTTCTCTTCCTGTCCTAACTTCCAGTTTTGGAGTGACTGATTGGCCCCAAAATGTGTTGGATAGATTAGATAGGAAAACAAGAAGGATGCTTCATGCTCACCAAATGATTTATAAAAATCAGTGCATACCAAGATTATATATTCCCCATTCCGAAGGAGGTGTGGGCCTCCTTAAAACTGATTATATGTACAGATCTGCAATTATGGGACTCCACAGATATCTGCTGACCTCACAAGACCCAAATGTAGTCAACGTTTTGAAACAAGAGGAGAATAAATCTAAGATGACTTCTCTGCTTAATCTAGCAGAAGCTTATTGGCATCAAGCAGGAATGGAAATCAAGCCAAAAGAGATAAAAATCAGGCAGCAACTGAATGTGCCAAAAAAACAAAAAAAAGAATATAAGGTGAAGGATCAGATGAGAAGGCAAAAAATGTGGAAAAAGCATAAATATAGTTGCAAGTATGGAAAATGTCTGGAAGAACCTCATGTTGATCAGGAACGAACAAAGGAATGGTTAAGGAGAGGCAAATTCAAACCAAGAGATGAAAGGTTAATATTGCAGCCCAAGTCAGTCAGCTGCATACATGTTGGCTTATAAAGTCCATTTAATATGTTGGAGAAACAGACAAATGTATGTTTTGCAAAACAGAATTGGAAACAGTTGCAGACCTTATTGCTGGTTGTGCCACACTAATATTAGAAGGACTGTATACTGAAAGGCATAATAATGTGGTGAGACTGTTGCACTAGGGATTGTGCAAACATTATGATACTGAAATGGTTGGAAACATGAGCCACAAAGCATCATAGAAAATGAAGAAGTCTACATCACTTGGGATCATCCATTACCAACAGTTCAAAAGATATATGGTAGAAAACTGGATATAGTGGTCCAAGAAAAGAAGACAAGAGTAGCATTGCTCTATGAAATTGCACACCCAGTGACTACAGTGTCTTGTGTACAGAGGGACACAAAGTCATAAAATATCAAAATCTGCAAGCAGAAACAAGAGCAATGTGGAAGAAAGATACTCAGACATTTCTAATAGTAGTAGGGGCAGCAGGTCTTATAAAAAAGTATTTACAATAAAATATTTAGATATCTTACCAATACATGTAACTCCATACGAACACCAGAAGGAGTAATTACTTGGCACACTGCAGGTGCTGTGAAGAGCACTACTGGCTGACATCAAAGAGTGAAACAATACTAATTTCATGAACTTTAATCGTACTCTGACTTAGGAATGGGGTCCATTCCCATCATGGTATTAGAAACCCAAAAGACTTGGAGAAATTAAAAAAGCATGAAATATTGTTAAACATTATCATTGTGCATTTGGTAAATTTGCCTGAGAGATAACCTTGAATTTGCATAGTCACTGTAGAATGCCATTAAGATATTCTTTACCCTTTACTCTCCAAGTGATGCATTTCATTTGTGAAACTAATAATATAAATGGACAACAGTATTCTGGCACTTGCACAAAAAGACAGCTGAATACATAGCAAATTGGCACGACTACCAATCCAGTAAACCTTCGAATATCACAGCTGGATTAATATGCAACCCAGTACTGCCCACGGTTATACCATCGTCAGTAGGAATTTAATGGAACATTGAATGAATTTAGTGATAAAGATAATGTGCTGAATATAATTGTGCAAATGAAGAAATTTAGGTAGATTCTCCTCCTAAGGTTGTTTTTTCTAATTTAATTTGTAGTTGATAGCAGCTTTTTTTTTTCAGCTGAGCTGCTTCTGAACTTCTGAAGAATTCCCCCTTCAGGTTTATTCATATTGATTCTTCTTCCCACCCTAATATTTACCCGTCTCTTCATGGCACTTTCAACACTTACAGTAATTAAGATGACAGATGTATCTAGCTATAAAGTCTAGATATATTTAAATGGGGCCTAGATAATATGTTGGCTAGCAGAATTATCTTGTATTAGATCATGATCAGGATGAAATTTCTTCAAAAAAATTGATAACAAGTGACTTTCAAATAGTATTATACTTAAAAGCTTCATGACTGCCATAGATGAGATTTTTCATCAAACTCTACCATTGTTAGAAGACTTGTACTCTTTTTCTGTATGGTTATCAGAAAAAAGCATACTCGGCCACCCTGAATTAACAAGGAAGAACAATAAAGAACTTTCACAAATTGTTACACATCTTTCTTGGTTCCCGCGATGGTGGTGCTGCGGTAGCATTGTCACCTCACAGTAAGACACTGTCCAGTTCGATTCCCAGCTAGAGCGTCTTCTACATGGAGACATGCGTGAATGGGCATGCCTTTGTTAAAGGTTGCATGTCAGGGCTGGTAACTCAGCACATAAAAATCAGCTACCAATCATTAGCGGACTGGAGTTCCGCTGTGGCAACCCCTAACCGGGAAAAGCTGAACGACACAACAAATTACACATCTTTCTTACTTTAGAGGCAAGCTAATAAGATGTGTCATCTTGTCAGAATATGCCTATGCTACTGTTTTTTGACTATTTTCTAACAGCAGAATTTGTACTCATGCAGCGGATACAGGAATAGTTAGAGGAACAACATTAATGTAACAATATTGTATTACTTAGTATTCATGCGAGTGTTCCTTGAATATTGTAAACATTGTTGCAGCTCTTCTCAATGGCCACTACCAAAAACTGATTTATTCTAGACAGGCCTGACTGCTTACTGAAATTAAACACCAAGATAGATAGATAGATAGATAGATAGATAGATAGATAGATAGACTGCTAATATATTGATAGAACTCTACCTGTTTGAACAGGATTGTTCTATAGTCAGGAACCGTATCCCTTGATTCAAGAACAAAACAAAATTAAATGAGTCTTCCAAAGCAGGTTTCGTGACCTTGATGTTAATAAATTAGTTTTAAGACAAATGGCTATTTTTTTTTTACAACAGAATACATTTTAGAGACCATATAGGAGATGCACATGCCATCACTGTTAACAGGTGCCAAACATAAGCACCAGAAATGCCTTTTCATCTTTTTCCGTTGCTAACAATAATCCACACAGATCTAAATTACTCTCCCATGTTTCCATCCCTGGTAAACAGGAATGCCTTAATCTGTCTCTTGCATATTTTTCTTCCTAAGTAAATCTCCTGGAAAGTAAGAAAGTAAACCTTATTTCCACAGATCTGCTATAATATTTTTCAGTATAGATGAAGTCCACTGCTCTAGATTATAAATCAAAAGATCTCTTGATAAAATAACAAACATAGTAATAAATGCAGTCAGTTACATATTCTTTTACTAGCTGTAACATTATGAGCATTAGCACTGTCCCTTCATCAGATGTGAAAATAATTAAAACAAAACCAATGATATTTAAACACATCACGTTTAAAAATCAATATTTTTTTAGCCGTTTATTATCACAGTACTCTGTGATTCATTCCCATCATGACAGAGAAATGCATCTGTAAAAGTAATTAAATATAATTTCATTTAATTTCATTGCATTTCATTTTGATATGGATTTAGGTTTTATGGCAATCATTAAGCCCATTTCCTGAATATGTCCCAATTCCCCAATAGCAAAACACTTCTTTGTAAGGTAACAAACACATGATTTCAGCCCAAATATATTATATGTCAGCTTAATTACTAGTATAATCTGCATCTACATAATGAGTCTGATTCCAAGACGGTAGATCAGAAGAGTGGATAACCTCTGCCCTGCCATCCTGCACTCACTGTTCCTTCATCCCAGGGGCAGGGTTAATCTATCAGTGCCTTACGATGACAAGGTACTGAATAGCTGGAAGGCACACTGTACTAGGGACAGGTAATGAGAATCCATAACATGCTGTGCTAATGAATCTCATGACCACTGCCTAGCATAGTGCACACTTACCCATGGACTTGGCAAGCCTTCTTTGCCTGCATTAAGAGGTTTGCAATATAGTTGGAACTGCACAATCATGAGGCCATTCTACACAGCAACTCCACCTGTGGGCTAAAGTAAGAATGAATACATGACAGTCAGCATGGCTGTCATGCTACCATTCTCCCTAACCATGGTAGTGGACAGACATGTGAGACCACAAGCTCACCGAGGTTTATCTTTAATGTTGTACTAAAAAGAAAATACTATCTGTACTGCTTGTTTCCCAACCATTCCTATACTAGAATAGTCTGGATCCCAGACTTGCTAGTTTCAGGACTTTAGTCTGTGTTTCTGAGTTGTCCAGACCTTGTTGTGGTAGTGGGAAGTTTTTTTGCTTATCAGTGAGAGTTGTAAGCATTGAGCAGCCTATCTGTCACAAGAGGAGTGATTTCCAGCTCTGGAATTAACCTTATTGGCCGTTTTGTGCTGATTTCTATCCCTTTCAACTTTCTGAGTTAAAAACCCATGTTTGCATGGGTTTATGCTTGTTTTAGCTAAGTGGATCCTGTTTGGGCATCCTACAGACTACTACAGCACCAGAAACGGGAAGGAGAGACTTTTTGCTGATTCTAAGTATCTCTGTGGCTTTTTCTTGACTGTTTTTGCTTATCGCACTTTAAAAGCCATGTTTACTGTGGTTCTGTTGTTATTTCTGCTGCATTTTACTGTTAAATCATTTTACTGTGTGTGCACTTTGATTTTCAGCTTAAAGTTAATAATTTAAACTGCATTTACTACTGTAGGTATCACACTCAAGTGTGACAGCCTTTTCTGTGCATATTTACTATTTAAATTGCTTTTTTCTACTTAATTTCACAAAAAAAAAAAAAAAAACTGGTAAGTGGTAAGCATTGAGCAGCCTACCCGTCGCAAGAGGACTGGTTTCCAGCTATGGAATTAACCTTATTGGCCATTTTGGGCTGATTTCTATCCCTTTTAACTTTCTGAGTTAAAAACCCGTGTTTGCGTGGGTTTGTGCAAGTTTGCATATCACGCAGAACCACTTAGCTAGGGTTAAACTATTCCCAGCACAATCAAGTCTGCTCTTCAGTTTTTCCCTTAGAACTAGCCAGTTTCCTAGTTTTAGCACTTGAATTTGCTTCTTCATGATCAGCACTTGTTCAGAACTTGTTGTAAGCACTAAATAAGTTATAAATTACTACAGCACTCAACCTTCCTCATTACCTAGAGGAAAACAGTTTTTGTACTTATCTTCCTCACTTGCTTAGAGGAAAACAGCTCTTGTACTTACTTTCTTTACTTATCTACAGGAAAATAGTTATTATTCAAGCATGTCCAAGGCTCCACTCCTGGTGTTCTCTCTTGTCTACCTGATGAATCTGGGCATCTTGGGGTAATGTAGTAATTGCCTCATGTACATAGACAAACCTATCCTCCTACCACCCAACACTACAACCTGTGAGAGATGCACTTATCTAGCCAAACTGAAGGCAAAGCTTGCTCCAACCAAGACTGAACTTGACAGTCAAGAGGAGAAGGTAAACACTTGCACCACAACACACTCATCACATAGTCCCACTAAATCTATGCCACCAAAATCCACACATAGAAACACAAAAACATTTGCATAGGCTCTCAGTAATAATCTGCCCAAGCAACAGAGACCTCCAAAGTAGAAACACAAGCAACCTCCACCCCCCAACACAACCCAAATGACACATAGCCCACAGACTCAGTGTGCCACTCAAACACAGCCCATAAGGCAAAACAACGTACCCAACACACTAGTCATAGGCGACTCTATAGTCAGACACACTGATGTCCTACTCATCAGGCTAAACAAGGAGAATGTTACTGTCAGCTGCCTGTCAGATGCCAGGATCCACCACATAACACACGCACTCAGGTTACTCCACAACAAGTACAAATATGACTCTGTCATTGTCCATATTGGTGTGAATGACCTGAGATGTACCTCCCTGGACTACATGAAAAGAGACATGGAAGAGCTCTCCGATCTTGTAGCCCAGGCAGGTATGACCCTAGCCCTGATGTGCTTCCTGCCATCACCCAGAATGATACTGCAGTACATGGACAAAATGATTGACTTCAACAATTGGCTAAGCTTCTGGTGACATTCTAAGGGGATCCAGTATCTGTCTATCTGGGATGATATGGTCAATAGACCATGATGCTTTGCCAGAAATGGCCTGCACCTGTCGCCCCTGGGATTCTGGAAACTGGCTAAGGCTCTTGCCACCTGTATAGTGTCATTTTTAGGCAAGGTTTAAATGACAAATTCACCACTGTAACAGGTACAGGTAAGCAAAAACTGAGGATAATGCCGTGGCGTCAAGCTCAATGCCAAAAAGTGCATTGTCATCCCCTTTGGCAAAAACTCAGTACCCATGAACTACCACATAGGCGGCAGTCTAATGTGTGATAAGAGACCTTGGGACTCAGGTGGACAGTAGTCTCTCCTTTGATAATCACATCACCACAGTAGTCAGGAAATCCGTCTACATGGCACACCTCATCACAAAAGGGTTCTCAACCAGGAAAGAAGAGGTCATTATTCCCTTATACTCAGCTGTCATTAGACCCATTATAGAGTACAATGCCCCTTTTGGAATGTACCTCACAAACATCTGCAACAGCTGGAAAGGCTGCAGAAGTACCTCACAAAGACGATTACCAGACTCAAACAGATGCCCTACGCTGACCTCAAAAAACTCCAGCTTTACTCCATAGCATCTTGCCTACTTCGAGGTGATCTCTGCCTTACATGCAAAACTATGTCAAACCCAGAGCTGTTGGACATGCTACACCTAAAGAGATCCCAATCCCTCCAAGCTACCTTGTCACCACAATAAACAGAACATACTGGAGGGATAGATTCCTGCCCCAGAGACTTCCCATACTCTGCAACAAGCTACCCATCTATGTCAAGCAGAGTTCCTCATTAGCACTCTTCAAGAAAAATCTTGATGAATGGATGAGAAATAGGAAATTCACCCTGGGGATCACTTCTGTGGCTCTGCTCAACAGGGGCACAGGAAAATAACTTCCTTGGGTGCCGAAAGCCAGGGAACCGTGTTGGCTAGGCTTACTTAGGCCCTTGGGGCGATAGCCTAGTACCTACCTATTAACCTATTGGCCTCTCCACATTGATGTACAGGATGACTCACACACCACCCAATTGCAAATGCAAGTGGTCTTTGACCACACCACGGCTTTCAGACTATGCAGTACTGTTTCACCTGTATGTAAAACTGGGTACTGCAAGATGTCTGTCTTCCTACCAGGTACTGCCTACAGTACTAAGTCCCATTTTCAGGCAGAGTTGTTGCTTGCCCACTGAATTCAATGATCCACTTCATTCTTATGCTTTGTATGTTGAAGACCTTTGCCACTGTACATCACTGAAGTTTTTCAGTGAAGCAAGCCTCTGGCAGTCCCCATTAGCGTACACTGAATGGGCAGTGACAGAGACCTAGGTTTTGGACTAGGGCATGGTGTAATTGCTCAGCATAGCATGTCACTCTACTCTTAAATCCTTTTAAAATCTAGTCCAATGTTTATAATCCACATTAGTATTATTCTTGTCTTGTATATCTCCAACATGCTCAAGAATTCATGTGCCTAAATGTGTCTCAATTTTACCAAAAAAGAGGGCACTGAACTAACATGGAAATACATAAATCACTTCTTTGTTATTATAGTTAACATAGTTGGAATTTGCAGAGGGTCACAATTATGCTCTGAAGCCTAGACAAAGACAACTTTGTTTAGCACCTATGCTAATGTATCTCTTTGTCTATGCCTAGCACTGGCTGCTGTCACAAAAGCATGAGGCAGAGTGACGTTTTTAAAGCTGTTTATTCATCTGACTGACACTTCTGGCAGCCAGTTGTGTGCCAGCAATGATGGCTTTATGGCTTAAAAGCTATGAAGCGCTTTGTGGTCCTACACTTTTTTCTCTGTAACTAGTAGTACATAAGGGAAGCTAAAGCTCCATGTATTACAAAAAAAAATTATGATTGGTTCTGTCTGATCATAATTTGCTTACTTTATAGTTTTCAACATTCATCTCCCAAGCTTCAGGTAAATTTCTTGTTATCAATGTCTCAAACACATAACAGCTGCAAACTTCACCTCCATGTCTGGATAAAAAGTCACTTTAATAACAACTGCAAGCCTTATAGTTATATCCCACATTTATAAAAATATTGTTGACATGTGCAAATACCACAAGAAATGTTATGCTTATGATATAGGCTTGTACACATCGAGTGTTCACAGGGTGCCCCTACCCATTAGGGACAGCAGTGTCAAACCAGGGAGAACTGTAATCATTTATTTAGTTAGTTGTTTAATAAATAAATGCATTATCTCTGATTTGGCACCTATGTCCCTAAAGGGGCAGTTTGTGAATGCTTGATGTGTACAAGCCTGTATCATAAAGTTTCCCATCTACTGGTCCAGGTTACATTTGAGTAGGGTTAGGGATGTACTTTGCTTCACATGGATGGGAAGCCTGTTTAGAGAAGGTTTAATCGTTCAGACACATACCTGTCTCTCCAATATGCCCTGTTTATGACACAGAATGGGTATTTCTAGTGTTATTTGTATTTTGGATGTGCAACAATCCATTAGTGTGGGATCAGAGAATGCCATTTAGGCTAGGCATAGACCATCACACAGTAGTATGTAGGAGACCGAGAACAGGATAGGGTATTGTGATGGTCCACATAAGATTTATTGTTTACTCCCTGTGTTCTTTTTGTGAGTAACCTCTGTGGTATCTTAAGCTGTTCCCTGATCAGTTACATGTCAAAGGGTGCATTGTACTCAATGAGTGGTCTATTGGGAGCTGAGTACAGAATAGCAATGACCTCCTTGGACCTGGATGCCTTACACTCACTTAAAATTATGCAAAATAGAATGATTTTCTCACCACAGTAGACGTGGTGGTCAAAGTTCGGGCTACTGTCAACATGCATTGACAGATCCCTGACCACTGTTTCTACTTTTAGGGGGTTTATTATCAATGTGGTAATTTCCAGCGGTATCCATCTTTCCAAAGGGTACTAGTATGCATTTCTTAACACTGACTTTTAGTCTGTGACTCTGGCACCAGTTGTCTGCATCAGGCCCTCTTGAACGGTATCTATGCCTTTAGGGTATTCAGCGAACATGCTAAGTTTGAAATCATTTGCAGACTTGGTCACCCAGAGGTCCTTGATGTTTGTCTTGAGTTCAGAGAAATAGATTCCAAAAAGGAGATGACCTAGCTCCAGTCCCTGTGGGACTCCACTAGTGACTGTCATCTTTGTGCAGGTCGATTCCCCTATCAGTGAGCCAGCTGACTGCCCATTGGGTGAAATGGAATTATACCCAATTTTCTAAGTTTATGTACGATTCCTGAGTGAGATATTGTGTTGAACGCCTTGACCAGATGAAGGTAGGTGACTGTTTGGCTCTTATCTATAATGGCCTTCTCAAAGAAGTCCACAAGGTTAAGTAGGCATGACCTGGCTTTGACAAAACTGAACTGAGTTGGGTCCAGTGTCTGGAGTTAACTATGTCATTTATTAGATCTGTGACAATTCTTTCCATGGCCTTTCCCATGAGACTAGTCAGACATATGTGCATGTAGTTATATAAGGTCCATGGAAAGCCCCCCCCCCCCCAACCTTGTGTAGCATGATAACCATTCATTTTTCCTAAAGCCTTTCTGGGCACTGTGGTTAAATAGTGATTACAGTGGCCTGACAGGTCAGGTTTCATACTATTTATTAAACTGTTAGAAGCTTAAATAAAATAATTAATGTACATTAATACAGCAGATTTATGTAAAACATTATATAGACCAAAAAACCTTGGGAAGTTTGGAAAAAGAAGCAACTGAGGAAATGCAAAAATATAAAGAACAAAATCTAGAGAATGTTGAAAGGTATAAAAAAGAAATATCAACAAGGGAAAAAAAGAAAGATCTGATATGGTGCAATATTTGTGCAAAGGAAAAAGCCAAGTTAATCAATACAAAAAAAGCATCTCCAAAGATATTCAAAGAGAAATATAGACAAAGGAATCCAGATATGGAAAATTTCACAATATAAAAAATGAGATCACAAAGCGGGAATGTAGAATAGAAGATCAGTAAAGCAGAAGTTAAAAAAAATAGAAGCTGAAGTTATGAAATACCTGCAGAGTGAAGGATTTAATGTAGAAAGTCTAACACAGGTTATATCACAGCATGATGGAAAAAAACTAAAGAGAAACAGGAAGATCAGGAGACATCTGATCTGAAGAACAAATATGGACATGGGAAAGACAAGAGATTTAATATGGTGCAATATCTATGCAAAGGAGAATGCAAAACTAATCAATACAACAAAGAGCACCAAAGATACTGTACATATGTCAGACTATAAACCTACAATGATCTTAAACTTCAATGTAACCATGTATATAAATAATCACCTTTTAAAATTTTACATTTTTTCATTGTAACCATTAATATTGATTGTAATCTTTTTTGTACATGTGGAGCTTTTCTCCCTGGGCATCTGCTGAAAATGGACATGTATCCAGTCAGAGTCTCCCAGTTACAAATGTAAAATAAAATAAATATATTTGAAGAGAAATACAGGCAAAGGCATCTGGATGTGGAAAAGTTTACAATACAAAAAAATAAGAAAACAAAATGGAAAAGTAGGTAAGAGGATTAGTAATGGAGAAGTTAAAGAAATAGAAACTGTGGTTATGGATTATCTGTGAAGTGAAGGATTTAATGGAGAAAATCTACATTTAGTAGCATCACAACAGGATAGAGCAATGGATCCCCAAGTTAAGGAGAAACTAGTGGATCAGGAAACGTCTCATCAGTTGCCATATGGAGATAATTTGGAGCCTTCTAAAGGAAACCAGTACAAAAATTCAGTTGGAGTTGCCCAGCAAGGGAAGGAACAGGAAACTGTTACAACTCTGACACAGTCAGTGCTGTGGAGTGATAGGCCAGTGAGTTCCCATATGAAAGAGCAGTGGATGACACAGGACGAAACTGAAGAGAATGTGGCACAGGAAGATGCTCTGGAACTTTTTATAGAATGCTCACAGGAAATGGAGAACAAAGAATGTGCCCTCATTTTAGAAGAAAATGATCTAAGAGATGAGTTGCTTGATTTAATAGAGATGGACAGATATATTAAGATCATACCTCTCAACAATGCCAAATTCCTCAGCATTTACTGGTTTTGTGGTCAAAATAATGGGGTGACACGAATTCCCAATAGGCCCCGTTTATTCACAATTGTTTCCTGGCTTTTTTTTTTTTCTCGGCAATTTTCCACTGACATCATCATGTGCACACATGTGCGTGATGACATCAGCATCATGAGCAGCCTGCCAGGCTGTCAGAATTCAGCTGAGGACTCGAAGGATGTGACTGACTGACTCATTGTCTGTACCTGTACTCGGACTTGAGGTGCACAGCAGCTAAGTGCTTTTTTCAAGTTGCAAGCAGAGTCAGTTACTTTACAGAGGATCAGGACTTGAGAGGGACTGGACTACACAAGCTGCAGCTCAGACCAGAAGAAAGCAGAAACAATGTTTTTATTTTTAATTAGAAGTTTGACTTACAATCAGTGACAGTCAGCAAGGCTACACCATCCCTTTCGTTTCAGTGAAGCAGGTAGCAGCAGTCTCTTCAGAATCAGGTCAGAGCAGTCGTGCGACCATTCCAGATATGAAGAAATATTTTTCTTCTTCTTCCCCCAGCTCCTCCTCCATCTCCAGGTAAAAAGATTGAGTTCCTAACTTCCTTCCTACTTGTTGTCTCAAATTTAAAAATGGTCGCGGATGCAAACATCTTAGTAGTAGCAAAGTAAATAACAGTGTGTTTACTGATAAGAATAGAGTTAGACAAACAAGTTAAGTACCATGTTTCACTTTTTCTGAAGCTGTGTCTTATATTCACATCAACATTTATGACACTGGTCTGTAAAACGATAGTGGGAAGGGTAATGTGGGTTTAATTTAAGGTGGCAAAAATGCCCCCTTGTATAAACACTCCTTATGTCAGTTGCTCAGAGAAAAATATCCAGGGGAACATAATGCTGATCACTGTTTTCTACAGGAAATCATTGCTAGAATACTGTTTCTAAGTGTGTGCTGGCAATGACTCCCTTCTTTGGGGGATTTATTTCTTCTTCAACTTGCAACCATGAAATTCATTTGTATAACATCGGGGAATTATTGGGCAATGCAGGAAAGGCATGCCCCTTTGCAAGAAATACTTCGTGCTACCATGATTCAAGCATTATGTTTTGGCATTTGTGGTGCTAGGGACTACGTAGTTTGGTGACCCATAGTAGAAACCAATGAAGGAACAAAGACCCAAAATTAGGGACAGATTTTAAATAATGCCCTTATAAACTTAAGAAGATGCTAGAGTAAAATGCTATGCATCAGCATACATTTTATGAAGGATTGGAAGTCTGAAACTGAAATGAATGTCATTATTCAGTGACTTCAGTCCACAGTAATGTATCAGAAAAACATAGCTTTTATGTGGAACAGACCAAAAATAAGAGGCAAAAATCTGAACATTCTGCAAATTTTTGGACAGTTGAGCACTATATTTCAGGTTTTTGTTTACATTTATATTTATATGCCTTAGTTATGCTTTGTGATATAAACCATTCTCTGTACCAAAGGTTTTAATTTCAATTATAAAAAGAAACAACTAAGAAAAGCTTAGCTCAGTTGCTGACTGAACTTCTGCAAAGCATTATGGTAATCAGATGAAGCCTATCTAGTATAGCTGTGCCGCCACATTACTGTTAGCACTATATAGGTGTACATGAAGTGCAACAATTAAAGAATAAGTGACTGTCAACAGTGACTGCATGCACTAGTAGTATGCTTAAATACTTATGAAATGTGTATTCCAGAAATTAAGGAAGACATGGGCAGTGATGAAACATAAATGAAAACAGTAATTCTGTACTGCATATCAAATGTTAGACAATCACTATTTGGGGAATAGGAGTCCCTACACAGGATCCAATTCAGAGTAATTGAAGACATTTGTGAATACAGATTTATTAATGAGCCGCAGCTAAAGTGGTAATGTGGATTTAGTAGTGAAAACTACATTGCTGAAAATAAAGATGCTTTTATAACTACAGTTATGAAAGTTTAAATGTAAATTGCCTCCTCTTCTGTGATCATTCAGGAAGTAAATTATGGGAAGTATTTATGGACTACATGTAGGCTTTTATAGCAAATGCAGAATCAGTGCTTGTTATGCACACAACCGCTGCTGTGATGCTTACTGGCAAACTATTATGTTTATGATAAAAGCATTACTTTGCTTTTCCTTTCCTGTAGCAGTACAGACACTTTGCTGTTTCTTAAGAACTTTAGCCTATTTTTACTGAAATGTTAGAAGTCTGACTTAGCTTTTACAAGATTAAATTTTGACATGGGTTCATTTGTTTTAATACCAGCCTAGCAGTAATACTGAAACATTAGGAGTATGCCTTTACAAGATTAAATTCTGCTATACTAAAAAGTTGGTTTACAAGAGTAAACTCAACTGTAGTTGGTTTGGTTTGTATATACCAGAAAAACTGAAGGTTGTGAGTTTGCCTATATAAGATAATATTTTGGCTTTAACATACTTAATGGCATTGACACTCATTCATTAAGATGGTAAAAATGTTCAACTGTTAAGATAAGTCATTTTACGCTGTGAGGGTGAACTCTCATTTTCTCGGTGCAGAAGTTAATTTTAACTTGTGGATGAAAAGTATGTACTCTTGTATTATGACGTTGTCAGTAGAGAGTTGTATTAAGGGAAAGAAAAGGGAGATATCAAATCCCATCATGGAAGTATCGCATAGAGAAAACTATAAAAGCAATTAAGACAAGAGGTGCCACAGTTAGAAGTGTAAGGAAGAGGGAACAGATCAACAAAAATACTCATAAAGACAGACGTGATAAAAGCAATGCGCAGTATCAGAACAGATCAGGATCTATTGTGCAGTATCACAAATAATAAACTAAAAATGTCAGCACAGGCAGAAAAACCTAGAAGATAAGCAAATAAATATAAAGGAAAAGTACAAAATAAGCAACCCAAAAATGTTTTTAGAGAATTGGGAAACATGGCAAAAGGAATTGAAACACCACCACAACAAGAAGAAATAGATACATTTTAGAGAAACATCTAGAAAGATCCTGTGGAACAAAAAAAAAGATGCTTAATGGAAAGAAGAAGTAAAAGAAAGAATAAACTCAAATGTACAGGATATGAAATGGGATGAAGTAATTACCAGAGAGACTGAAACAAAGTTAAGAAAAGTTCCTAATTGGAAACCCCCAGGTGCAGATGCAGTGCCTAACTTCTGGCTTAAATTATTAACATTTTTACATGAAGATTTAGCCATGAGTAAGAACTATTTATATGCACACCCTGAACAGATGATGCCAACCTGGTTAACAACAGAAAAAACATGCTCCTCCTTAAGAGCGAATCTGCAAGATATCCTAAAAACTATAGATCAATAACTTGTCTTCTGATGACCTATAAACCATACAATGGAACTGATGCCAACAGATTTTATAGTCATTTAGAAGAAAACTCAATCATGGCAATAGAACAAAAGGGTAATAAAAGAAAGACATATGGAACAAATGATCTTTTCTTGTTAAATAAAGTCATAATGGAGAACTGTAAAAAGGGTAGAATCTAAGTATGGCATGGATAGACTACAAAAGAAACATTTAACAGTATCACACATTCGTGGATAAAAGACTGCTTAAAAATATATAAGATACACCCTACTCTGATCGATCACATTATAGTGACCATGAAACAGTGGCAAACGACTTTGTAGTTAAGACATGATAAAGGACAAATTATCATTTCAGCTATAAAAATCCAAAAGGGGGACATTCCAGGGTGATTTTTTTTTTTTTTGTCACAACTGCTCTTTTGGCTTTCCCAAGCTGACCCATTAAGCTGTCTACATAACAGGTTAGGTCATGGCTACAATTTAGCTCCCAGGAAACAACAAAGTATAAAGACTTCTCATCTTCTTTTTGTGGACAATTTAAAACTATATTCATCAGATGAGGAACTGAAATCACAACTGCAAGTGGTCAAAACTTTTTCATATTTTGTCATTTGGTCTGGATAAATGTGCAAAATAAACCTTTAAAGCAGGAAAGCTGCAACACCAAGAAAACATCAGTTTGGGACACGAATGTGATATACAAGAACTTGAGCAAGAAGAAGCGTGTAAATGTTTGACAGCTGATTACGGAGCAACAATAAAACATGAGCAAATGCAAATAAAACTTAGTAAGGAATATTTTAGAAGACTTACCCCCAGATTCTCAATAGCTTGCACGGAGTGCAAGATGAGTGGAGGAGTCCACGCAGGCAATATGTCTGCCGTGCGATCCAGGAGCGGCCCGCAGGGGCATGCACAAGAGCTCCAGCACTAATCCTACACAGACTAAGCCCTGGTATGCAAATCACCTCCTTTGCAGGAGAAATCCATGCAAATGAGGTGATTTTGCAATCCAGGAAGCTTGCAATAGTCCGTGCAAGACTAGTGCTATCTGCAGAAATGTACTCGGTTAGTAACCGAGTACATTTCTTCAAATTCCAAAACGGAGCTAATGACAGCTCCAAATAAAGGATGCATATCACTGAGTAAGCATGCCAATGGCCAAGTATAAGGCTATTGGCATTGCAAACAGTTTAAAAAATGAAAAAATCTACTTTTTTTTTTTCGCCGATCTTGGCTGTTTAAGCATAGGGCAGCAGCGCCCAAACGGGATCGGGGGGAAAATAAGAAAATAAACATAAAATGAGCATTCTAATTAAAATCAGTATTCTGCCATGCAAGTCAATGGCAGGCAGAAGACAACCTGGCCAGTGAGTAGTAGTTGCTAAGGGGGGAGGTTCAGTGTGAAACATGTAACTATGCAATAACAGGCAATCCTATGCAAATGAGAGAAAGGTTAGTGAATCCCAGTTTTCCCCAGGATGTGAGGCAGGTCCCAAGAGTGTATGAGTAGAAATAGCTGGGGCAAGACTAGGATATAGGTGACATCATGGGGGGTTGTCAGGCATACTGTAAGCGGACTGAAGCCCTGTGGCTCAGACTGCTCCTAGCTTAACACAGCTAAGCTAGAGGTGTGTCCAAACTGCCTAGCACTCTTTACAAAGTATAAGCAGGTGTACGCACCGCACACCAGGTCTTACAGGAAGAAAAAGAAAGTTAAACCAGGAAATAGCAGCTCTGTGCACATTTGAGCACTCTGTTTGTGCGGCGCGCACACAGGCTTAAACAGGGAGGCAAAGGGAAGGGAAAACAGCAGTAGGAAGGTAATCAAGGAGAACTAGCTTAGCTGACAGGTGAAATGTATCAGAAACAGCCAATTACACAGGCAGCAGCACAGCCCAGCCCAGTATACCACTATAAACTATGGAAACACCTGCCCCCTTGTTTTTCCCAAATCCTCTGCACAACCGGTGTATACAGACGGGGAAAATTTACAAAATGAAAGCAAGAGAAAAAATGTTAGGGGCTGCATTTGCTATCATAAACCAGCATGCACAAGAGGCTAAGGGTGATGAGGATGTGAATGCTGCTGAGCAACCCACAGTGAGGAGACGGAGAAGTGTGTACAGATCCAGGGTAACCTACCAAGGGCTACATGAGATGGAGATAGTGGAGTGCTATAGAGTGGACAGGGACCTCCTACAGCAAATTGTTGAGCGGTGCCGGCCACGCCTCACACACAGAACTAATAGAGGGGAACCAATCCCAGTGGATACTAAGGTATGTGAAGGCCTAAGAATACTAGCTACAGGTACCTTCCAAAGGCCAACTGGGGATATGATGGGGATTTCACAGGCATCAGTATCCAGGGTACTCCACCAGTTCCTGGATGCCATGTCAGCACATGTCAGTGAGCACATATATTTCCCCATCACCCATGAGGCGTTGGCCAGCAATATGCGTCTCTGCCACCAAATAGCAGAATACCCTGAGATAGTGAGTGCAATAGACTGCAAGCACATATGCATTAAAGCACCAGGTGATCATGGTAGGGACAACATCAACCGGAAGGGCTTCCCTTCCATCAACTGCCAGGTCGTGTGCGATGCCCAGGGCATAATAATGATTGTGTGTGCTGGCTGCCCTGGAAGCTACCACAATTCCCACATCTGGCATCTGATGCAGCTGTACCAGACATTTGCCAATGGGGACATCCCACATGGTCACCTAGTGGGGGGTGCTGGATACGCACTGGAGCCATGGCTGATGACACCCATCACAAATGCACACACACCCGAACAAAAACTCCATAATGAGGCACACGCACAAACAAGAATCATAATAGAGTGTGTGTTTGGGATGCTCAAGTCACGGTTCTGGTGCCTTGCAGTACTCACGCACTACATGTACCCAAATTGTCCTTGTATGTGCCATGCTACACAATATGATCCTGTGGAAACAGCTGCAGCAGGAACAGCATGGGGCAGGGCCACACAGACCCCCACCAGTGCCAAGGCCCGCACAGGCACAGAGTGACTCGGAGGAGTAACAACCTGAGCCTGCCCCAGTAGGCAAAAGGAGGCGTGCCCAGTATGCCCTGGCCTTGGCAAAGAGGCAACACATAGCACATGCACTGACACAGTAGGGACCCAGGGAATTACATCTCTCTCTGACTTGCACATACAGTAAAAGGGATAACAAACATGACACTACCTGTGCTCAACCATGTATAGGGAGTGTACTATGTGCATCCAACATAGGCAGCCCTGCAACACCACCCTCAATACCAGGACACCCACAAGGTAAGTGACTCAAACATGCCAGTTTGGGGGGCACATACCCAACAACAGTCACAGCCAGCAGGATAGGTGTAGACAAACACAAACAAATGCTGTACTATGACCTCTGAATGAGCCCTATGGGTAACACCTCCACCAGGCCTACATAGACAGACTACAGCAGGCCAGGCAGTTGGATGTAAGTTGTGAAGTCTAGGAACTCAGAAACT
The DNA here is from genome assembly GCF_019279795.1 of Protopterus annectens. Classification (NCBI taxonomy): domain Eukaryota; kingdom Metazoa; phylum Chordata; order Ceratodontiformes; family Protopteridae; genus Protopterus; species Protopterus annectens. The sequence goes on from NC_056735.1 coordinate 1,609,451,750, forward strand.
AATATGTAGGTAGTGAAAGCTAAGATCTGTAGTACACTGGTATGCCTCTAGCCAGCACGATAGGTAAGTCCACAGACTGAAATGGTGTACCCGACATACCAGTACAGTCCTAGCAAATGAGTAAATGTGTCAGGTGTGCCCCACCATCCTACTTACACTTATAGTAATAGTCAGGTGTGCCCCCCCCCAATGCCTGTGTAGAAATCTGCCCCCCAGCTATGCAGAAATGTAGCAACAGTCAATGCCAAATGACTGATGTATACCCTGCAGACACAGCATGCTACCTGATGGTGTACAACACAAAGGTTAGCACCTCAGTACAAACTACCTGGACTTGATTCACACATGCAATATAGATGGCCATACTGGGCATGGTCACACACTTAAACACATGAAGGCCATGTCTGCAAACACCAGTGGACCAGACATATCTGGCAGTTGCAGTTCTTATTGCAAACACATATCAGTATGCATCACTCCTGCCTTGCACACACAGTGGATGGGAATACAGACATATATGTAAGGACAACACACGATAATAAGCCAAAGGTAGACAGACATAGATGTGTGGAAGAGGGCAACAGTGACAAGGAGCCATCTGGGTCTGTCCCACCCAGCACACAGCCAAAGGGTCCCAAACACATGAGGTGCAGGTGTCACTCACTGCAGATACTAGCCACCAGTATCAGTCAGCATGACAGACTATATGGTGCACGTGCCAGCTGTGCAACATGACTGTACTAGGAAGTAGTCACTTAGTAGCTATATACACGTACCTGTGGCATATGACCCTGTGTGTGCCTGCATGTGGCAAGACAATCCCTTTATGAATGGGTTATGGCCCATGCACACACCGCCCTCCCCATAGCAGTACCATGACAAGCTTGCTGAGGTCATCCAATGTGAAATACACCTCTGGGAAAGCTGAAGCTCAGTAATCCCCATGGCACGTCCCATAACTGTGTACTGCTGTAGTGATAAACTAGTTAGGTAGTAGTTCTAACCCCAGACTTGGCAACTGTGTGAGTGTGTGTTTGTGAGCGCGTCTCTCTGTCTCAGACTGTGTAGAAAGAAATGCTTTTTAGGCTACTCACACTCCATACAAATCATAAACTCACCTTTGGCAAGGCTGCTGATGTCACTCACCAAGCAATTCACCTCTGGGAATATCACAGCCCAGTAATCTCCCTAGCGTGTCCTATAACTGAGTACTACTGTAGTGTGATAAAGTAGTTAGGTAGGTGTTCTAACCCCAGACCTGGCAACTGTGTGTGTGTGTGTGTGTGTGTGTGTGTGTGTGTGTGTGTGTGTGTGTGTGTGTGTGTGTGTGTGTGTGTGTGTGTGTGTGTGTGCTTGTGTGTGTGTGTGTGTGTGTGTGTGTGTGTGTGTGTTGGTGTGTGAATCTGTGTGTGTGTGTGTTGGTGTGTGAATCTGTGTGTGTGTGTGTGTGTGTGTGTGTGTGTGTGTGTGTGTGTGTGTGTGTGTGTGTGTGTGTCTGACTGAGTAGAGAGCAATGCTTTTTAGACCACTCACACTCCATACAATTCATATACTCAACTCTGGCAAGGCTGCTGATGTCACTCACCTGGAAATACAACTCTGGGAAATAATAGCCTAATAATCCCTGTAGTGTGTCCTGTAACTGTGTACAGCTGTCATGTGATAAAGTAGTTAGGTAAGTGTTCTAACCCCAGACTTGGCAACTGTGTTTGTGGGTGAATGTGTCTGTGTGTGTGTCTGTGTGTGTCTGTGTGTGTCTGTGTGTGTGTGTGTGTGTGTGTGTGTGTGTGTGTGTGTGTGTGTGTGTGTGTGTGCCTGACTGAGTAGAGAGCAATGCTTTTAGGCTACTCACACTTTGTGTGTGAATGTGTGTGTGTGTGTGTGTGTGTGTGTGTGTGTGTGTGTGTGTGTGTGTGTGTGTGTGTGTGTGTGTGTGTGTGTCTGACTGAGTAGAGAGAAATGCTTTTAGGCTACTCACACTCTGTACAACTCATATACTCAACTTTGGCAAGGCTGCTGATGTCACTCACCTAGAAATACACCTCTGAGAAAATCATAACCCAGTAATCTCCATAGCGCGTCCTGTAACTACGTACTACTGTAGTGTGATAAAGTGGTTAGGTAGATGTTCCAACCTCAGACTTGGCAAGTGTGTGTGTGTGTGTGTCTTTGTCTGTCTTAGACTGAGTAGAGAACAATGCTTTTTATGGTAATCTCACGCCTTAGAATTCATATACTCAACTTTGGCAAGGCTGCTGATGTCACCCACCTAGAAATACACCTCTGGGAAGGTTGTAGCTCAGTAATCTCTGTAGCGCATCCTGTAACTGTGTACAACTGTAGTGTGATCTAGAACCTTGGTAGGGTTCCATCTCCACCCATGGCAGTTCTGGATGTTTTGTGTGTATTCCAATGTCTGTGTATGGATGAATGCATTATAGACTACACACTCACAGTACATATCGAATGCCCTGCTTTGGCGATCTTACTGTCAGTCATTCTGAAATACACCTTTGAGGAAGGATTTTTCTAGTAATCCCTGTGGTGTGTCCTATTACAGCTCCATGCTGTAGTGTGATATAGACCTTGGTCAGGGGTTCTATACCCACACATCACTTGTGGATGTTTTGTGTGTGTCTCACTGTCTGTGTAGGGAACAATCCATTTTAGCAGCAAAACAACAGGAGTCAGCACAGGATCATCAGATTACATAATTAACCAATTAATCAATAAAATTGGTAAGCACCTAAAAACTAAATGACATGATTTTTTGAAAGCTGATAGTTGTCATCCCTTTCATGTTATTAATGCTCTACCATATGGTGAATTCTTAAGGATCTCACGCTTATGCAATACTGATGAGGAATTTTTTAAAGAAGTTCAAGAAACGAAAAAGATGTTCTTGAAAAGAAATTATGATAAAAAGTTAGTAGAAGGTGATATTGACAAAATTGTTAAATTAAGATGTGATAGATTTAATAAACAAAAAAAGTAGAGGCAATTATTTAACAAAACTATGAACTGTGTAGACAATTTATTTGTAGTGTCTAAATATAATATTTGTAGTAATATGATCAAATCAAATATATTACATTTTTGGGAATTTTTAGACAATTTTGATGAATTAAAGAATTTAAAGATGAAGAGACTAACTTTTTCTTATACAAAAGGGAAAAGTATCAAAGATTTGGTTGTACGGACCAGGTTTTTTAAAACAATGGAGAAAATACCAACTCAGTTAATGACTCTAGGTACATTTCCATGTGGAAAATGTCAAGCTTGTCCATACATACATAGAGCTTTTTTTTAAATTAATAATAAAAATTTCAATTTAGATGGCATTTATAATTGTAGAACTAACGGTAATTTATGCCCTCAAATGCGGTTGTAATAAATTCTACATCGGTCAAACTAAGAGAATGTTTAAAGTTAGACTCTTAGAACATTTGAGGGATATAAGAAATAAAAAAATAGAGAGCCCTTTAGCTCTACATTTTTGTGAATTTCATAATGGCAATAGTGAGAGCCTAAGAGCTACTATTGGGAAGACTACTTTTAAAAAAGGAAACTACTTTTATTTTAAAATTTTACACTTTATTACCTAGAGGTTTGAATACAGAATGTAGTTGGAAGAATGTCATTTAGTTTTTAGGTGCTTACCAATTTTATTGATTAATTGGTTAATTATGTAATTAATTATGTAATTGAATGATTTTTGTGACTATATAAAAAGTGTGTTTTAGTACTGTTAGTTTACTCCTTGAAGGCTTACGGTGGCCGAGGCGCTAGAGAGTGAAGTCAATAAACCTGCTTTTGGATCCTGTGCTGACTCCTGTTGTTTTGCTGTATTGCTGGTTTGCTGTGTTCAACGTTGTTGCTGCTAACAATCCATTTTAGTCTAGTCACTCACAGTATAGTTGAAATGGCCTTCTTTGGTAATCCTGCTGATGTCATTCAATGTGAAAAACACCTTTGGGGAAGAAGTACTTCAGTAATGTCCATGGTGCGTACTATAACTGAGTATTGCTGTAGTGTAATAAACTAGTTAGGTAGGGGTTCTACTCCCAGACATAGCAGGTGTGTGTGTTTGTAACTCGTATCCTGTGTAGAGGTGGAGGGAAGTTTGGGACACCTGTGGGCAATGTGGAGGGGGTTTTGCTTATTTCTTTTATGGTGGCCCTACTATATATCACAATGTCAACCATACAGGGATAACAGATGTAAATTAGCTGAGAGGCTGGGGTGCAAAGCCATACCCATACATGTGACATCAAGGCCAGCCACTTGTTTGGCTGTGAGGGGGATGCCTATTCGTACAAGATGTATAGCGTGTGGGGCCTCTCAACCCCATTAACGGTGTATGTGGACATATGTGTATTTGTTAATCTGCCATTGCTATCTACAAATGTATGGCCATATATACGTATATAGATTTATACATCTGCTAATATAATATAACTATGTCCGTATACACCTACATAGATCTATATCTGCGTACACATATGTAACGTGTTGTGTATATGTAGACATATAGGTGTAGCTACATATATGTGTCGATTTAGGCATATGCATGTATATATGTGCATATATATTGATATATATGTATATAGTTTTAGAAATGTATATATATATATATATATATATATATATATATATATATCTACATATCTAGATATGTTGTATCTGTTTAGATATGAATATAGGTACACACACATACATCTAGATGTTGGCATACATTCTCTGTACTGTTGCATGACTGGAGTGAATGATATGTTTCTGCAAACATCAAATCTCTTTGTATCTGTCATGGCTTAGTGACCCTTGTAAGAGCTGTTTATTTTATTGCTGGGCAGAACACGGCCCATTGGATACACAGTGATTAAGGCACTTTAAAGCAGTTGTAAGCAGGTTTGCGTGGAGCTAAGCAATGCCTACACAGGTTAAGCAAGTCAGAAGCTAACTGAATATAAGAAAGTAACCAGACTTTAGCACTGCTTACCTCTGTACAAACCCACGCAAACCCACGTACAATGACTTTAAAGTGCCTTAATCACTCTGTATTCATCGGCCCTTGTTCTTCCTAGCAACAAAATAAACAACCTCTGCTAGGCTCGAACCCAGGACCATGCACACCATAGCCCAAGTGACTTACCTCCAAGCCATCACAGATATCCATAACCCTGATGTATTCACAAACATATCATCCAACCCAGTCTAAACAGATACAGCATATTGATATCTATAAATATATATATATATATATATATATATATATATATATATATATATATATATACACATATACACATATATGTAAGCAGATATATATATATATATCTATATAGGTATATACGGACATACATCTGTAGATAAAGTGGAAACATTGCAGAAACATATATGCCCGCATGCTCCATTAATGGGGTTGACAGGCACAAACAACATACTCCATGCACTAATAGGTACCCCCCCCCCACAGCCAAACATGTCTGCCCTGCAATACACTACCAACTGTTGCAGATCCCATAACCAGGACTTTACACAGCAAGGGCACAAGATGTTAATAGTACTCCATCCCACCTGTATAATGTCAGGCTGGTATCAGTAACATGTCATGCAGTGCAGACAGACTCATAATGACTCCCATTTTGCAGTCATCTGTTACCATTGTTAGCCAGAGTCCCGTACTGTTTGCCTGCACTTCAGAGCTGTAGATGCCAAACACAGTGGTCCCAGGACTGAACCCTGACGTACTCCAATTGTCACTTGTCTGGGGATGGATTTGGAGTCAGTTACACCTACAGTTTGGGTTCTGTCAGTAAGCCATGTGGCAAACCAGCGAGTGGCATAGGGATGTATGGCCAGATTAGTATGTTAATCTATGTTTAAAGAGTGGGGGATGGTGTTGAAGGGCTTGGCGAGGTCCACATAGGCTTAGTGAACTGCCTTACCCTCTTCAACAGCTATGCAGACTGAGTAAAAACAGTCAATCATTTCAGGAGACAAGACTGGCCCTCCATGAGCCCAATCTGTGTGGGGTCCAGTGTTTGAGGATTGCCAATGTCTGCATTCAAAACATCCCTAATAATCCATTCCATGGCCATGCAGATCAGTCTCGACAGACTGATGTGACAGTAGTTCCAGGGATCACAGGTGGATCCCCCCTTGTGGAGTGGGATAACTGCAGCTGTGCACCACTCAGTGGGCACCAGGCCTGATGTGAGGCTATGATTACACATGACAGTTAGGTGAGTTGCCATTCCATTTTGTAGGTCATGTAGTACACAGCCGAGGATGTCATCTGGTCCCATGAATGCTGTATGCTTAGTTGTGTGTAGTGCATTTTCTGACTGTGTGGCCATGATTACTAGGCAATGGAACCCTTTACATATTGACATGGGCACTTTTGGAGGTATGAGGGGATGAATATGGCACTAAATCAATCTGCCAGAATATTGGCACATTCCATGGGAGCAGTCTATGTAATGCCATTCTGTTGCAACTCAGAGCACTTCTGAGCATTGCCAGCTAGAATTCCGACATAACTATAGAATGTTGTGTGGTTTTCTGTGGAATCTGTGGTGATTTTAGTTACATAATCAGCTTTGGAGGATTCCATGAGGGATCTCAACATCTTACTGGATCTGGTAAGGGAGTTGTTTGCATCCCTGGATTATCCTTTTTCCTTCAACAGTGTCTACCATCTGTTGTATACTCTGTTAATGGCAGGAGACCACCAGACTGGCTTGATTATTTGGGAGGTGAGCGTTGTGGTTCTATGTGGGATGTCAGGAATCATGCATAAGTGGCTGTGCTCATACAGTGCCTTAGTGCAGGATTCATCAGTTGAACTGTCAGCTACTGTCTCCATGGGTGTCACAAACATTATCACCTCTGCCTTGAGTAGCATGGAGTTGGCCTTGGAGAGGTCTTTTATGCTTTATGGACAACTGTATATACATTCCTTTCACATGTTCAGTTTGATTAGCCTATGGTGTTATCACTTTGATGGAACTGCTGTTCCATGTACTGTTGTGATAGCTGAGTGGGTAATTACTGTGACTATAGTGTACAGGGTCCTGGGTTCATGACCTGCAAAGGCAGGTTATGTTTTTCTGGCCAGAACAGTGGTTAATGCATAGAGACTTATTAGGGCAATTTAGGTTAGTCACACTCAATACAATTCAAATGCCCTACTTTGCCAGTCCTGCTGATATCAATCATTGTGAAATACACCTTCGGAAAAAGAGTATGCCAGCAATATCTGTGGTGCATGCTATAACAGCGTAATGCTGCAGTGTAATATGGAACTCTGGTAGGGGTTCTATTCTTACACATGGGAGTTGTGAATGCTTTTGTGTCTGTTCATATGCCTGTGTAGAGTGCAATGCATGCTTGGCTAGTCACACTCACTACAATTCATTCGTTCTACTTTGGCAGTCCTGCTGATGTCACTCACTGTGAAATAAACCTTTGGGGAAAGAGTACTCCAGTAATCTCCATGGCGCATTCTGTAATGACCTAGTGCCATAGTGTATTAACTAGTTAGGTAGGGGTTCTAATCCCAGATGTGACAGGTGTGTGCATGTCTTAATGTGCTGATATATGTCATTCATGTCCTATGTGGAGGTAGTTGTGAGGGTGTAACAAATGGACCCACTGCTCAGTGTGTTTGTAAATTTTCTTATATAGTGCCCCTAGCATAAATCACAATATCCACCATGCAGGAATAACAGATGTGACATCAGTACATGATGGGTTTGAAACCTGGGACTGGTAGGTGTGTGACACAAACATGCTCACTTTTACTCTCCCAACCCACCCGGACTTATATTTGCCTCTGTCTGCCTCTCTCACTTCCTCTCTGGTGGATGTGGAGACTTACACCTGCTTTGCTTAGGCAGTGGCATGTGTACTGTCAGTGATGCACATGATCAGCTGATGGCCTCTGCACATATTATAGCCCTTCTCTAGCTGACTGCATGTGGAACAGCTGTTGTAACATTCCCATAGCCAATTGCATGGAAACACACTCCGATATCTAGGAACATCGTGTTGGTGTTGGGCCTTTTCATTCACTGTGAGCAGGAACTAGATCTGTTGTTTGGCAAGCAGCATCACAGATGGATTGGGGACTTACCTCTGACAACATACACTGTGGAAACAGGCCAACACACAGAAGGTGGATGTGTCTGTCCTGACTACAGACTAAGTGCTGCTATACTGCAGTTGGGATACTATTGGTTTAACAGGGTGTGTGGGGATATGGCTGCCATATATGTTTTAATACTTGTCATGTCAGTGCAATGTTTATGAGGAATCCCCATTTGTAGGGTTATCTGCAGACTGGGCAGTGTGTGGTGCCTTGTGTTCCTTGTGTTACCCACAGAGCACCTATCTCTCAACTGCAGAAGGTAGTGTGAGGATTGCACTCAGTAGACAGTGACAGCCGGGAGAGTTACTGACATCATATCCCTCATAGGACATATGCTGCATCAAACCCTGTTATGACAGGAAATGTATGAGGTCATCACAGCGACATATCAATATTGGGCCTGTGTTTGTGCCTCCAGCCACAACCCTGTCAGCCTTTGTACATTTGTCATGCAGTAGGGGTGCATATGATCTGTACACAATCTTCAGTGACAGCATATCTGATAAGCCAGTGAGATATCAGACAGCAACACATGTTATGTATAGTAGGGGTTATATTTGAGGACATAGCCTGGGCATTCTGTAGTTGTGTGTACAGTACTGAGGTATGTGTAAGTCTGGTAATTGTTGACAATGTGTGTATAGTGCATATGTACCTTGGCCTATGTAGAGACTGTGGTAGATGTCATTGTTCTTGGTCCTGTTCTATCTGATGTTACATGCTGCTCCACTGTATGTCACCCTATCAGGTTACATGTTTGTAGGGGTGAACACACACATGTCCCAAACCACAGACAGCCATCAGACCACACTGTGTAGCGGCCCAGTATATATAGGGTTGTTGTGTGAGTGGCTCATATGAGGATGGTGTACATCAGATAGTCCATATACTGTGATAGTACACTAGCTTACCATATGTGGCTGTGTTCACATTGGTTATGGTTATGCACTTTCACACAGGTGTATGTTACTCTGTGATGCGACATGCCTGTAGAGCCTGCTATCTATGCAGGTACATGTGTATTCCCACATAGGAGATGTAGCCTAGTGTTGGGTCAGTCTGCCTGTAGCTCGCACTGTGTTTTGTTACATGCCTAGCAGCTTACTGTACTTCTCCAGTGAGATGTCATTTCCAGATACTTACCAAATGTACTGCTGCCTGGCCACCATGGCAGTCATGTATGTCAGACAAAGCAGTGGGATGCTGTTCAGATGTATGTCAGTAACTAGTGGATAGTATGTGGCCATGGCACCTCTGTACCAGTGGTTATTATGTGTCAGGACAGACAGGGGTGTATGAATGCATAACCTATGGGGGAAATGTATACCAGTATGTACATGTTATACCCATCTACATGGCTGATAACAACCACATTGACAGGCCTGGTACACGTGTCTTGCATGAGGGGGTTCTGTGTATACCCCTAGACTGACCCGAGTGTGTCAGACTGTCCACATATATTGGCCATATCACAGCTGTAGTCCGCAGGGGCATTATTGTGCTAGCAATGGTACTGTACTATGATGACTGTAGGATGTCTGTAAGTAGCCAATGGCGCACATGTTAACAGCAGATGTGGCCTCCCACACACACCATTTCTGTGAAGACAATCCCTATTACAGTAGCAATAGTCTACACATATACTGACAGGTTGGGACTATTGGGGTTGAGTTAGGGCTCCACTCCACAAGCCGGACATATGGTGAACATATATGTATAAATAAGTATACATATATCCATATAGATATGTATACATATACATATCTTGATTACTGTATGACAACAGTTTTACACATATGTGCCTGTGTTCCAGCCTCTGTCCTCCACATACATACCAGGCTTTTCTCATATGACATGCTGTCACGGGTTATGTAGTGGGCTGTGTGTATGTTATGCTGTCATTCCTGCCATCACTCCACTGCTGTTGTGTCTCCCACACATACTGGGAGGTTGGGGCCATATATGCATGGGTTTCACCTACACAATACATGTGTGCCCTAATGCACACCAGAGGCCAGTGTATGTTACAGTGGTATATGGCCCAGTATTAGTGAGAGTAGGGGGGGTGCACCATGACTAACCTAGGCTGTTACAACATGTGTGGGTATCTGGGATAGGCTGCCCTAAGGTATCTGGATGTACTTTACCATACAATCCACCTTGGTTAAATGCAGGCCTACTGCCTCCTGCCATACGGGATGTTCTGTTTGTCAGTGTGATTGTGATGGTGTCAGGTATGCCTTGTTATGTAACAGATGCATCCCATTGTGTCAACTGGGGTCTGTCCCCCCTAGGGATTGTGTACAGAGTGTAGATAGAGGCTGCTGACCTATACATCTTCATTACACACTGGTGATTGTCTAGTATGCTGTGGCCCAGTCTGTCATTACTAATGTACTACTTGGAGGCCTAGGCCTGGACAGCAACATATGTCAACCTTTCCAGACCACTGTCTTAATAGAACTGTTTCACAGTTGCATTACACTGGTCATATGGATGTCAGTGTCTAAACAGCTATATGACATGGCATATACAACTGTCATAGTACAGCCATAAAGCTTTCACATTCATTTATGCACACCTGTGTGTGGTGTTATACCCTTTGATATCTCTGTGGGTATATGTTGCAGGCTATGAATGTCATTCGTATGGGTGGCTCATACAGTTTCCAGTTGGTAAGGTAGTGACTGTGGGAATACTGGTTGCTCCATATTGTGTGCACATACTACATATGTATATTACTGTAAAAATCACTGTGTGTGTATGTGTAGTTACATATATATCTCTATATATGTATAGATACATGTGTATACATATATATATATATATATATATATATATATATATATATATATATATATATATATATACATATACATCTGTATCTGCATATATCTGTCTGTGTATATGTATCCTAGGGATGGCCATGTCGTGTCTGGTCCTGGTTATGGAATCTGCAACACTTGGTACTGTATTACAGGGGGGTCATGCTTGGCTGGGGGGATATACTTATAAGTACCAGACGTATATTGTGTGGAGCCTCTCAACCCCATTATTGTTGCATGAGGACATATATGTTTTATTTCCCCATTATCTACAGATGTATGTCCGTATATACCTATCTATCTATCTATATATATATATATATATACATATATATATATCTGCTGACATAATTATATAACCTGACGTATATATTTAGACATGTAGATGTGGACATATATATCTATAAATGTAGGCATTTGCATGTTTATATGTTCATAAATATTTATATGTGTGTCTCTCTCTAGATATATATATATATATATATATATATATATATATATATATATATATTAGATATATCAATATGTTGTAATAATTTAGACATTAATATATTTACTCACACACATACATCTATATGTTGGAATACATTGTCTGTATTGTTGAATGACTGGGCTGGATGATATGTTTGTGAATACATCAAGGGTATATATATCTGAGATGCTTAGTGGTAAATCACTTTGGCTATGGTGTTCAGGGTCCTGGGTTTGATCCTAGCAGAGACTGCTTATTTTGCTGCTAGGCAGAACAAGGGTCGTTGGAGTCAGTGTGATTAAGGCACATTTGAGCAGTTGTAAGCGGGTTTGCGCGATGGTAAGCACTGCCAACCTCCGCTTATGTTTTCCTACAGTTTGCTTCAGATTTCTCAACCTGTGTAGGCATAGCTTACCCTTGTGCAACTCTGCACAAACCCACTTACAGCTACTCAACAGTGCTTACTGCCACTTACCCCCATGCTAATTCCTTTAAAAGAAAAGAAAAAGGGGTTGATAGGAAAGTGGTGAAAATGGGGCACAAAGAGGGAAAACCAGTAGGGAAAATAGCTAGGCATGTGCAGGAAGGGTATAGGAAAGGTCCATAGCTGCCCATTTCTTCTACAGCAACAGCTGTGCATATACACTATATTTGCAGGTAATTTTAGACCCTCAAACTCCTGGGAGAAGGATTAGGACAACTTATATTCATTGTGATGTCAATTAGACCAGATTAAATGTGTCCAGTGGACATGTGTGCAAAATGGAGAGCTATGTATGGGGCGAGATTTTTTTGTGAGAACAGATTGCCCTTTTTTTTTTTAGGTGAGAGTGGGATGTTGGGGAGGGGTAGTAGGTATATCTGGGGAGAGAGGTTGGGTAGGTTAACAGACAAGACACACAAGACGCATACAGGGCCAGTATATGACACATGTGGGGGGTAAACACCTTGGACAGGGAGGTGTGTTTGGAAGTTGCAAGCCCATGAGCCCCCAACTGGAAACAGTGGGACTAAGGTTCCCACCCATGGGCAGTAACCATTGCACTTTCACAGCTCCGAAGGTGGCTGTGCTGAGGCTGTGCAGGAGGGGCATACTCACCCTCTAATAGTGCCATTTGGCCCTCAAGCTGGTGTAAACACTCTCGATATTCCAGATCAAGCTCCCTACACACCATAGCCCAGACCTGTTTGTGGGTGACAGGTTCCCCTCTGCGCCCGCTCCGAGGGGGGGTGAGCCTCATCCCCTGCAGCAGTTCCTCCCAAAGGTGGTGCAGGGCCCATGGAGGAGGAGGTCTCAGGCTGGGCCCCAGATATGGTGGTGCCCGGTGCCATGGCCAGCTGTGGTGGAACAGGTGGGCCCACTGTGACCGGCCTTCCCATACAAGCTGTGTTGTTGCAGGTTTATGGCAGATATGGGTTAGTAACAGTCAACTGCATTCAGGATTAGTTATAATGGCATGCATAGGTATTCCCATTAACCCAACACACCAGATTTAACACAGTTGCAGAGCAAGCAGAACACAAGCATATATGGAACAACAGTGGCCATTACAGTAGCATGTGGGTTTCATTGATGGCAACAGGCCACCAATATGGATGTATTTTAACATGGCACATGCATAGAAACAAATGTGAATATTTATTAACTATTAGGACATATGTCCCAAAAATGTTTGGAGTGTACACATACCAATTAAGGAGTGTCATTGGGTTATTATGCACATATGGTAGGGGTGAGAGAGAGGATTCAATTAACAACTAATATATCCTTGGAGTTTTCACAACATTCTTAGTCACTGCAGTGATCTTTCCCTTACATGTATTATTAGACTACACAATGACCTTATATTGTAGACTTGTATGTTTATAGATTATTATATACTTGACCTGTGTCTTAAATAAATATGTGACAGGCTGCAGGTGTTAATGCAACATATGTAGAGCATGATGGAACAAAACTAAGGAGAAACAGGAAGATCAGGAGACATCTGATCTGAAGAAAAAAAATGGACATGGGAAAGACAAGAGATTTAATATGGTGCAAGATCTATGCAAAGGAGAATGCAAAACTAATCAATACAACAAAGAGCACCAAAGATACTGTACATATTTCAGACTATAAACCTACAATGATCTTAAACTTCAATGTAACCATGTATATAAATAATCACCTTTTAAAATTTTACATTTTTTCATTGTAACCATTAATATTGATTGTCAACTTTTTTGTACACGTGGAGCTTTTTTTCCTGGGCCTCCGCTGAAAATGGACATGTATCCAGTCAGAGTCTCCCAGTTAACAAATGTAAAATAAAATAAATAAAATAAAGATATTTGAAGAGAAATACAGGCAAAGGCATCTGGATATGGAAAAGTTTACAATACAAAAAAATAAGAAAACAAAATGGAAAAGTAGGTAAGAGGATTAGTAATGGAGAAGTTAAAGAAATAGAAACTGTGGTTATGGATTATCTGTGAAGTGAAGGATTTAATGGAGAAAAATCTACATTTAGTAACATCACAACAGGATAGAGCAATGGATCCCCAAATTAAGGAGAAACTAGTGGATCAGGAAACGTCTCATCAGTTGCCATATGGAGATAATTTGGAGCCTTCTAAAGGAAACCAGTACAAATATTCAGCTGGAGTTGCACAGCAAGGGAAGGAACAGGAAACTTTTACAACTCTGACACAGTCAGTGCTGTGGAGTGATAGGTCAGTGAGTTCACATATGAAAGAGCAATGGATGACACAGGACGAAACTGAAGAGAATGTGGCACAGGAAGATGCTCTGGAACATTCTATAAAATGCTCACGGGAAATGGAGAACAAAGAATGTGCCCTCATTTTAGAAGAAAATGATCTAAGAGATGAGTTGCTTGATTTAATAGAGATGGACAGACATATTAAGATCATACCTCTCAACAATACCAAATTCCTCAGCAATTACTGGTTTTGTGGTCCAAATAATGGGGTGCCATGAATTCCCAATAGGCCCCGTTTATTCACAATTCTTTCCCGGCTTTTTTTTTTTTTTCCTTGGCAATTTTCCACTGACATCATCATGTGCACACATGTGCGTGATGACATCAGCATCATGAGCAGCCTGCCAGGCTGTCAGAATTCAGCTGAGGGCTCGAAGGGTGTGACTGACTGACTCATTGGCTGTACCTGTACTCGGACTTGAGGTGCACAGCAGCTAAGTGCTTTTTTCAAGTTGCAAGCAGAGTCAGTTACTTTACAGAGGATCAGGACTTGAGAGGGACTGGACTACACAAGCTACAGCTCAGACCAGGAGAAAGCAGAAACAATGTTTTTATTTTTAATTAGAAGTTTGACTTACAATCAGTGACAGTCAGCAAGGCTACCCCATCCCTTTCGTTTCAGTGAAGCAGGTAGCAGCAGTCTCTTCAGAATCAGGTCAGAGGGTGGTGCGACCATTCCAGATATGAAGAAATATTTTTCTTCTTCTTCCCCCAGTTCCTACTCCACCTCCAGATAAAAAGATTGAGTTCCTAACTTCCTTCCTACTTGTTGTTTCAAATTTAAAAATGATCGCGGATGCAGACATCATAGTAGTAGCAAAGTAAATAACAGTTTGTTTACTGATAAGAATAGAGTTAGACAAACAAGTTAAGTATCGTGTTTCACTTTTTCTGAAGCTTTGTCTTATATTCACAGCAACATTTATGACACTGGTCTGTAAAACGATAGTGGGAAGGGTAATGTGGGTTTAATTTAAGGTGGCAAAAATGCCCCCTTATATAAACACTCCTTATGTCAGTTGCCCAGAGAAAAATATCCAGGGGAACATAATGCTGATCACTGTTTTCTACAGGAAATCATTGCTAGCATACTGTTTCTAAGTGTGTGCTGGCGATGATTCCCTTCTTTGGGGGATTTATTTCTTCTTCAACTTGCAACCATGAAATTCATTTGTATAACATCAGGGAATTATTGAGCAATGCAGGAAAGGCTTTCCCCTTTGCAAGAAATACTTAAAGTTAACTTTGTCATGCTATCGTGATTCGGGCATTATGTTTTGGCATTTGTGGTGTTAGGGACTACGTAGTTTGGTGATCCATAGTAGAAACCAATGAAGGAACAAAGACCCAAAATTAGGGACAGATTTTAAATAATGCCTTATAAACTTAAGAAGATGCTAGAGTAAAATGCTATGCATCAGCATACATTTTATGAAGGATTGGAAGTCTGAAACTGAAATGAATGTCATTATTTAGTGACTTCAGTTCACAGCAATGTGTCAGAAAAACATAGCTTTTATGTGGAGCAGACCAAAAATAAGAGGCAAAAATCTGAACATTCTGCAAATTTTTGGACAGCTGAGCACTATATTTCAGGTTTTTGTTTACATGTATATTTATATGCCATAGATATGCTTTGTGATATAAACCGTTCTCTGTACCAAAGGTTTTAATTTCAATTATAAAAAGAAACAACCAAGAAAAGCTTAGCTCAGTTGCTGACACTGAACTTCTGCAAAGCATTATGGTAATCAGATGAAGCCTATCTAGTATAGCTGTGCCTCCACATTACTGTTAGCACTATATAGGTATACATGAAGTGCAACAATTAAAGAATAAGTGACTGTCAACACTGACTGCATGCACTAGTAGTATGCTTAAATACTTATGAAATGTGTATTCCAGAAATTAAGGAAGACATGGACAGTGATGAAACATAAATGAAAACAGTAATTCTGTACTGCATATCAAATGTTAGACGATCACTATTTGGGAAATAGGAGTCCCTACACAGGATCCAATTCAGAGTAATTGAAGACATTTGTGAATAAAGATTTATTAATGAGCCGCAGCTAAAGTGGTAATGTGGATTTAGTAGTGAAAACTACATTGCTGAAAATAAAGATGCTTTTATAACTACAGTTATGAAAGTTTAAATTTAAATTGCCTCCTCTTCTGTGATCATTCAGGAAGTAAATTATGGGAAGTATTTATGGACTACATGTAGGCTTTTATAGCAAATGCAGAATCAGTGCTTGTTATGCACACAACCGCTGCTGTGATGCTCACTGGCAAACTATTATGTTTATGATAAAAGCATTACTTTGCTTTTCCTTTCCTGTAGCAGTCCTGGCACTTTGCTGTTTCTTAAGAACTTTAGCCTATTTTTTACTGAAATGTTAGAAGTCTGACTTAGCTTTTACAAGATTAAATTTTGACATGGGTTCATTTGTTTTAATACCAGCCTAGCAGTAATACTGAAACATTAGGAGTATGCCTTTACAAGATTAAATTCTGCTATACTAAACAAGTTGGTTTACAAGAGTAAACTCAACTGTAGTTGGTTTGGTTTGTATATACCAGAAAAATTGAAGGGTGTGAGTCTGCCTATATAAGATAATATTTTGGCTTTAACATACTTAATGGAATTGACACTCGTTCATTAAGATGGTAAAAATGTTCAACTGTTAAGATAAGTCATTTTACGCTGTGAGGGTGAACTCTCATTTTCTCGGTGCAGAAGTTAATTTTAACTTGTGGATGAAAAGTATGTACTCTTGTATTATGAGGTTGTCAGTAGAGAGTTGTATTAAGGGAAAGAAAAGGGAGATATCAAATCCCATCATGGAAGTATCGCATAGAGAAAACTATAAAAGCAATTAAGACAAGAGGTGTCACAGTTAGAAGTGTAAGGAAGAGGGAACAGATCAACAAAAATACTCATAAAGACAGACATGATAAAAGCAATGCGCAGTATAAGAACAGATCAGGATCTATTGTGCAGTATCACAAATAATAAACTAAAAATGTCAGCACAGGCAGAAAAACCTAGAAGATAAGCAAATAAATATAAAGGAAAAGTACAAAATAAGCAATCCAAAAACGTTTTTAGAGAATTGGGAAACATGGCAAAAGGAACTGAAACACCACCACAACAAGAAGAAATAGATACATTTTAGAGAAACATCTAGAAAGATCCTGTGGAACAAAAAAAAGATGCTTAATGGACAGAAGAAGTAAAAGAAAGAATAAACTCAAATGTACAGGATATGAAATGGGATGAAGTAATTACCAGAGAGACTGAAACAAAGTTAAGAAAAGTTCCTAATTGGAAACCCCCAGGTGCAGATGCAGTACCTAACTTCTGGCTTAAATTATTAACATTTTTACATGAAGATTTAGCCACGAGTAAGAACTATTTATGCACACCCTGAACAGATGATGCCAACCTGGTTAACAACAGAAAAAAAACATGCTCCTCCTTAAGAGCGAACCTGCAAGCTATCCTAAAAACTATAGATCAATAACTTGTCTTCTGATGACCTATAAACCATACAATGGAACTGATGCCAACAGATTTTATAGTCATTTAGAAGAAAACTCAATCATGGCAATAGAACAAAAGGGTAATAAAAGAAAGACATATGGAACAAATGATCTTTTCTTGTTAAATAAAGTCATAATGGAGAACTGTAAAAAGGGTAGAATCTAAGTATGGCACGGATAGACTTCAAAGAAACATTTAACAGTATCCCACATTCGTGGATAAAAGACTGCTTAAAAATATATAAGATACACCCTACTCTGATCGATCACATTATAGTGACCATGAAACAGTGGCAAACGACTTTGTAGTTAAGACATGATAAAGGACAAATTATCATTTCAGCTATAAAAATCCAAAAGGGGGACATTCCAGGGTGATTTTCTTTTTTTGTCACCACTGCTCTTTTGGCTTTCCCAAGCTGACCCATTAAGCTGTCTACATAACTGGTTAGGTCATGGCTACAATTTAGCTCCCAGAAAACAACAAAGTATAAAGACTTCTCATCTTCTTTTTGTGGACAATTTAAAACTATAGTTCATCAGATGAGGAACTGAAATCACAACTGCAAGTGGTCAAAACTCTTTCATATTTTGTCATTTGGTCTGGATAAATGTGCAAAAGAAACCTTTAAAGCAGGAAAGCTGGAACACCAAGAAAACATCAGTTTGGGACAAGAATGTGGTATACAAGAACTTGAGCAAGAAGGAGTGTGTAAATGTTTGACAGCTGATTACGGAGCAACAATAAAACATGAGCAAATGCAAATATAACTTGGTAAGGAATATTTTAGAAGACTTATCCCCAGATTCTCAATAGCTTGCACAGAGTGAAAGATGAGTGCAGGAGTCCACGCAGGCAATGTGTCTGCCGTGCGATCCAGGAGCGGCCTGCAGGGGTGTGCACGAGAACTCCAGCACTAATCCTGCACAGACTAAGCCCTGGTATGCAAATCACCTCATGTGCAGGAGAAATCCATGCAAATGAGGTGATTTTGCAATCCAGGAAGCTTGCAATAGTCTGTGCAAGACTAGTGCTATCTGCAGAAATGTACTCGGTTAGTAACCGAGTACATTTCTGCAAATTCCAAAATGGAGCTATGACAGCTCCAAATAAAGGATGCATATCACTGAGTAAGCATGCCAATGGCCAAGTATAAGGCCAATGGCATTGTAAACAGTTTAAAAAATGAAAAAATCAACTTTTTTTTTTTTTCGCCGATCTTGGCTGTTTAAACATAGGGCAGCAGCGCCCAAACGGGATCGGGGGGGGGGATAAGAAAATAAACATAAAATGAGCATACTAATTAAAATCAGTATTCTGCCATGCAAGTCAATGGCAGGCAGAAGACAACCTGGCCAGTGAGTAGTAGTTGCTAAGGGAGGAGGTTCAATGTGAGACATGTAACTATGCAATAGTCCTATGCAAATGAGGGAAAGGTTAGTGAATCCCAGTTTTCCCCAGGATGTGAGGCAGGTCCCAAGAGTGTATGAGTAGAAATAGCTGGGTGCAAGACTAGGATAAAGGTGACATCATGGGGGTGTGTGTCAGGCATTCTTTAAGTGGACTGAAGCCCTGTGGCTCGGACTTTTCCTAGCTTAAAACAGCTAAGCTAGAGGTGTGTCCAAACTGCCTAGCACTCTTTACAAAGTTTAAGTGGGTGTACGTGCTGCACACTGGGTCTTACAGGAAGAAAAAGGAAGTTAAACCAGGAAATAGCAGCTCTGTGCAGATTTGAGCACTCTGTTTGTGCGGCGCACACACAGGCTTAAACAGGGAGGCAAAGGGAAGGGAAAACAGCAGTAGGAAGGTAATCAAGGAGAACTAGCTTAGCTGGCAGGTGAAATGTATCAGACACAGTAGGGACCCAGGGAATTACATCTCTCTCCGACTTGCACATACAGTAAAAGGGATAACAAACATGACATTACCTGTGCTCAACCATGTATAGGGAGTGTACTATGTGCATCCAACATAGGCAGCCCTGAAACATCACCCTCAATACTAGGACACCCACAAGGTAAGTGACTCACACATGCCAGTTGGGGGGGCACATACCCAACAACATTCACAGCCAGCAGGATAGGTGTAGACAAACACAAACAAATGCTGTACTATGACCTCTGAATGAGCCCTATGGGTAACCCCTCCCCCAGGCCTACACAGACAGACTACAGCAGGCCAGGCAGTTGGATGTATGTTGTGAAGTCTAGGAAGTCAGAAACTAATATGTAGGTAGTGAAAGCTAAGATCTGTAGTGCACTGGTATGCCTCTAGCCAGCACGATAGGTAAGTCCACAGACTGAAATGGTGTACCCAACATACCAGTACAGTCCTAGCAAATGAGTAAATGTGTCAGGTGTGCCCCACCATCCTACTTACACTTATAGTAATAGTCAGGTGTGCCCCCCCCCACACCTGTGTAGAAATGTGCCCCCCCCACTATGCAGAAATGTAGCAACAGTCAATGCCAAATGACTGAAGTATACCCTGCAGACACAGCATGCTACCTGACGGTGTACAACACAAAGGTCAGCACTGCAGTACAAACTACCTGGACTTGATCCAGTGCAATATAGATGGCCATACTGGGCATGGTCACACACTTAAACACATCAAGGCCATGTCTGCAAACACCAGTGGACCAGACATATCTGGCAGTTGCAGTTCTTATTGCAGACACATATCAGTATGCATCACTCCTGCCTTGCACACACAGTGGATGGGAATACAGACATATATGTAAGGACAACACACTATAATAAGCCAAAGGTAGACAGACATAGATGTGTGGAAGAGGGGAACAGTGACAAGGAGCCATCTGGGCCTGTCCCACCCAGCACACAGCCAAAGGGTCCCAAACACATGAGGTGCAGGTGTCACTCACTGCAGATTCTAGCCACCAGTATCTGTCAGCATGACAGACTATATGGTGCATGTGCCAGCTGTGCAACATGACTGTACAAGGAAGTAGTCACCTAGTAGCTGTATACACGTACCTGTGGCATATGACCCTGTGTGTGCCTGCATGTGGCATGACAACCCCTATATGAATGGGTTATGGCCCATGCACACACCACCCTTCCCATAGCAGTACCATGACAAGCCTGCTGAGATCATCCAATGTGAAATACACCTCTGGGAAAGCTGTAGCTCAGTAATCCCCATGGCGCGTCCCATAACTGTGTACTGCTGTAGTGATAAACTAGTTAGGTAGTAGTTCTAACCCCAGACTTGGCAACTGTGTGAGTGTGTGTTTGTGAGCGTGTCCCTCTGTCTCAGACTGTGTAGAAAGAAATGCTTTTTAGGCTACTCACACTCCATACAAATCATATACTCACCTTTGGCAAGGCTGCTGATGTCACTCACCAAGCAATTCACCTCTGGGAATATCACAGCCTAGTAATCTCCCTAGCGTGTCCTATAACTGAGTACTACAGTAGTGTGATAAAGTAGTTAGGTAGGTGTTCTAACCCCAGACCTGGCAACTGCGTGTGTGTGTGTGTGTGTGTGTGTGTGTGTGTGTGTGTGTGTGTGTGTGTGTGTGTGTGTGTGTGTGTGTTGGTGTGTGAATCTGTGTGTGTGTGTGTGTGTGTGTGTGTGTGTGTGTGTGTGTGTGTGTGTGTGTGTGTGTGTGTGTCTGACTGAGTAGAGAGCAATGCTTTTTAGGCCACTCACACTCCGTACAATTCATATACTCAACTTTGGCAAGGCTGCTGATGTCACTCACCTGGAAATACAACTCTGGGAAAGTAATAGCCTAATAATCCCTGTAGCGTGTCCTGTAACTGTGTACAGCTGTCATGTGATAAAGTAGTTAGGTAAGTCTTCTAACCCCAGACTTGGCAACTGTGTTTGTGTGTGAATGTGTGTGTGTGTGTGTGTGTGTGTGTGTGTGTGTGTGTGTGTGTGTGTGTGTGTGTGTGTGTGTGTGTGTCTGACTGAGTAGAGAGCAATGCTTTTAGACTACTCAAACTCCGTACAACTCATATACTCAACATTGGCAAGGCTGCTGATGTCACTCACCTAGAAATACACCTCTGGGAAAATCACAACCCAGTAATCTCCATAGCGCGTCCTGTAACTACGTACTACTTTAGTGTGATAAAGTGGTTAGGTAGATGTTCCAACCTCAGACTTGGCAAGTGTGTGTGTGTGTGTGTGTGTGTGTGTGTGTGTGTGTGTGTGTGTGTGTGTGTGTGTGTGTGTCTGTCTGTCTTAGACTGAGTAGAGAACAATGCTTTTTATGGTACTCTCACTCCTTAGAATTCATATACTCAACTTTGGCAAGGCTGCTGATGTCACCCACCTAGAGATACACCTCTGGGAAGGTTGTAGCTCAGTAATCTCTGTAGTGCATCCTGTAACTGCATACTGCTGTAGTGTGATCTAGAACCTTGGTAGGGTTCCATCTCCAACCATGGCAGTTCTGGATGTTTTGTGTGCATTCCAATGTCTGTGTATGGATGAATGCATTATAGGCTACACACTCACAGTACATATTGAATGCCCTACTTTGGCAATCTTACTGTCATTCATTCTAAAATACACCTTTGGGGAAAGATTTTTTCTAGTAATCCCTGTGGTGTGTCCTATACAGCTCCATGCTGTAGTGTGATATAGACCTTGGTCAGGGGTTCTGTACCCACACATCACTTGTGGATGTTTTGTGTGTGTCTCACTGTCTGTGTAGGGAGCAATCCATTTTAGTCTAGTCACTCACAGTATAGTTGAAATGGCCTTCTTTGGTAATCCTGCTGATGTCATTCAATGTGAAATACACCTTTGGGGAAGAAGTACTTCAGTAATGTCCATGGTGCGTACTATAACTGAGTATTGCTGTAGTGTAATAAACTAGTTAGGTAGGGGTTCAACTCCCAGACATAGCAGGTGTGTGTGTTTGTAACTCGTATCCTGTGTAGAGGTGGAGGGAAGTGTGGGACACCTGTGGGCAATGTGGAGGGGGTTTTGCTTATTTCTTTTATGGTGGCCCTACTATATATCACAATGTCAACCATACAGGGATAAAAGATATAAATTAGCTGAGAGGCTGGGGTGCAAAGCCATACCCATACATGTGACATCAAGGCCAGCCACTTGTTTGGCTGTGAGGGGGATGCCTATTCATACAAGATATATAGTGTGTGGGACCTCTCAACCCCATTAACGGTGTATGTGGACATATGTGTATTTGTTAATCTGCCATTGCTATCTACAAATGTAAGGCCATATATACCTATATAGATTTATACATTTGCTAATATAATATAACTATGTCCGTATACACCTACATAGATCTATATCTGCGTACACATATGTAACATGTTGTGTATATGTAGACATATAGGTGTAGATACATATATGTGTCGATTTAGGCATATGCATGTATATATGTGCATATATATTGATATATATGTATATAGTTTTAGAAATTTATATATATCTACATATCTAGATATGTTGTATCTGTTTAGATATTAATATAGGTACACACACATACATGTAGATGTTGGCATACATTCTCTGTACTGTTGCATGACTGGAGTGGATGATATGTTTCTGCAAACATCAAATCTCTTTGTATCTGTCATGGCTTAGTGATCCTTGTAAGAGCTGTTTATTTTATTGCTGGGCAGAACACGGCCCATTGCATACACAGTGATTAAGGCACTTTAAAGCAGTTGTAAGCAGGTTTGTGCAGGTTTGCATGGTGCTAAGTAATGCCTACACAGGTTAAGCAAGTAAGCAGCTAACTGAATATAAGAAAGTAACCACACTTTAGCACTGCTTACCTCTGCGCAAACCCACGCAAACCCACGTACAATGACTTTAAAGTGCCTTAATCACTCTGTATTCATCGGCCCTTGTTCTGCCTAGCAAGAAAATAAACAACCTCTGCTAGGCTCGAACCCAGGACCATGCACACCATAGCCCAAGTGATTTACCTCCAAGCCATCACAGATATCCATAACCCTGATGTATTCACAAACATATCATCCAGCCCAGTCATACAACAGTGCAGAGAATGTATTCCAACATGTAGATGTATGTGTGTGTGAAAATATATTAATATCTAAACAGATACAGCATATTGGTACATGCAAATATATCTATAAATATATATATATATATATATATATATATATATATATATATATATATATATATATATATACATATACACATATATGTAAGCAGATATATATATATATATATATATATATATATATATATATATATATATATATATATACATATACACATATATGTAAGCAGTATATATATATATATATATATATATATATATATATATATATATATATATAGGTATATATGAACATACATCTGTAGATAAAGTGGGAACATCGCAGAAACATATATGCCCACATGCTCCATTAATGGAGTTGACAGGCACAAACAACATACTCCATGCACTAATAGGTACCCCCCCACAGCCAAACATGTCTGCCCTGCAATACACTACCAACTGTTGCAGATCCCATAACCAGGACTTTACACAGCAAGGGCACAAGATGTTAACAGTACTCCATCCCACCTGTATAATGTCAGGCTAGTATCAGTAACATTTCATGCAGTGCAGACAGACTCATAATGACTACCATTTTGCAGTCATCTGTTACCTTTGTTAGCCAGAGTCCTGTACTGTTTGCCTGTACTTCAGGGATGTAGATGCCAAACAACAGTGGTCCCAGGACTGAACCCTGATGTACTCCACTTGTCACTTGTCTGGGGATGGATTTGGAGTCAGTTACACCTACAGTTTGGGTTCTATCAGTAAGCCATGTGGCAAACCAGTGAGTGGCATAGGGATGTATGGCCGGATTAGTATGTTAATCTATGTTTCCAGACAGGGGGATGGTGTTGAAGGGCTTGGCGAGGTCCACATAGGCTTAGTGGACTTCCGTACCCTCTTCAACAGCTATGCAGACTGAGTCAAAGCAGTCAATCATTTCAGGAGACATGAGTGGCTCTCCATGAGCCCAATCTGTGTGGGGTCCAGTGTTTGAGGGTTGCCAATGTCTGCATTCAAAACATCCCTAATAATCCATTCCATGGCCATGCAGATCAGTCTCGTCAGACTGATGTGACAGTAGTTCCAGGGATCACAGGTGGATCCCCCCTTATGGAGTGGGATAACTGCAGCTGTGCACCACTCAGTGGGCACCAGGCCTGATGCGAGGCTATGATTAAACATGACAGTTAGGTGAGTTGCCATTCCATTTTGTAGGTCATGTAGTACACAGCCGAGGATGTCATCTGGTCCCATGAATGCTGTATGCTTAGTCAAGTGTAGTGCATTTTCTGACTGTGTGGCCATGATTACTAGGCAATGGAACCCTTTACATACTGACATGGGCCCTTTTGGAGGTATGAGGGGATGAATGTGGCACTAAATCAATCTGCCAGAATATTGGCACATTCCGTGGGAGCAGTCTATGTAATGCCATTCTGTTGCAGCTCAGAGCACTACTGAGCATTGCCAGTTAGAATTCCGACATAACTATAGAATGCTGTGTGGTTGTCTGTGGAATCTGTGGTGATTTTAGTTACATAATCAGCTTTGGAGGATTCCATGAGGGATCTCAACGTCTTACTGGAGCTGGTAAGGGAGTTGTTTGCATCCCTGGATTATCCTTTTTCCTTCAACAGTCGTGGTTCTATGTGGGATGTCAGGAATCATGCATAAGTGGCTGTGCTCATACAGTGCCTTAGTGCAGGATTCATCAGTTGAACTGTCAGCTACTATCTCCATGGGTGTCACAAACATTGTCACTTCTGCCTTGAGTAGCATGGAGTTGGCCTTGGAGAGGTCTTTTATGCTTTGTGGACAACTGTATATACATTCCTTTCACATGTTCAGTTTGATTAGCCTATGGTGCGATCACTTTGATGGAACCGCTGTTCCATGTACTGTTGTGATAGCTGAGTGGTTAATTACTGTGACTATAGTATACAGGGTCCTGGGTTCATGACCTGCAAAGGCAGGTTATGTTTGTTCTGGCCAGAACAGTGGTTAATGCATAGAGACTAATTAGGGCAATTTAGGTTAGTCACACTCAATACAATTCAAATGCCCTACTTTGCCAGTCCTGCTGATGTCAATCATTGTGAAATACACCTTTGGGGAAAGAGTATGCCAGCAATATCTGTGTTGCATGCTATAACAGCGTAATGCTGCAATTTGATATGGAACTCTGGTAGGGGTTCTATTCTTACACATGGGAGTTGTGGATGCTTTTGTGTCTGTTCCTATGCCTGTGTAGAGAGCAATGCATGCGTGGCTAGTCACACTCACTACAATTCA
Source organism: Protopterus annectens (assembly GCF_019279795.1). Classification (NCBI taxonomy): domain Eukaryota; kingdom Metazoa; phylum Chordata; order Ceratodontiformes; family Protopteridae; genus Protopterus; species Protopterus annectens. The sequence goes on from NC_056735.1 coordinate 1,609,477,834, forward strand.
TTTGTTCTACTTTGGCAGTCCTGCTGATGTCACTCACTGTGAAATAAACCTTTGGGGAAAGAGTACTCCAGTAATCTCCATGGCGCATTCTGTAATGACCTAGTGCTACAGTGTATTAACTAGTTAGGGAGGGGTACTAATCACAGATGTGACATGTGTGTGCATGACTTAATGTGCTGATATATGTCATTCATGTCCTATGTGGAGGTGGTTGTGAGGGTGTAACAACTGGACCCACTGTTCAGTGTGTTTGTAAATTTTCTTATATAGTGCCCCTAGCATAAATCACAATATCCACCGTGCAGGAATAACAGATGTGACATCAGTACATAGTCAGTCATGGGTTCGAAACCTGGGACTGGTAGGTGTGTGACACAAACATGCTCACTTTTACTCTCCCAACCCACCCTGACTTATATTTGCCTCTGTCTGCCTCTCTCACTTCCTCTCTGGTGGATGTGGAGACTTACACCTGCTTTGCTTAGGCAGTGGCATGTATACTGTCAATGATGCACATGATCAGCTGATGGCCTCTGCACATATTACAATTCCCATAGCCAATTGCATGGAAACACACTCCAATATCTAGGAACATCGTGTTGGTGTTGGGCCTTTTCATTCACTGTGAGCAGGAACTGGATCTTTTGTTTGGCAAGCAGCATCACAGATGGATTGGGGACTTACCTCTGACAACATACACTATGGAAACAGGCCAACACACAGAAGGTGGATGTGCCTGCCCTGACTACAGACTGTAAGTGCTGCTACACTGCAGTTGGGATACTATTGGTTTAACAGGGTGTGTGTGGATATGGCTGTCATACATGTTTTAATACTTGTCATGTCAGTGCTATGTTTATGAGGAATCCCCATCTGTAGGGTTATCTGCAGACTGGGCAGTGTGTGGTGCCTTGTGTTCCTTGTGTTACCCACAGAGCACCTATCTCTCAACTGCAGAAGGTAGTGTGAGGATTGCAGTCAGTAGACGGTGACAGCCGGGAGAGTTACTGACATCATATCCCTCATAGGACATATGTTGCATCAAACCCTGTTATGACAGGAAATGTATGAGGTCATCACAGTGACATATCAATATTGGGCCTGTGTTTGTGCCTCCAGCCACAACCCTGTCAGCTTTTGTACATATGTCATGCAGTAGGGGGTGCATATGTTCTGTACACAATATTCAGTGACAGCATATCTGATAAGCCAGTGAGATATCAGATTGCTACACATGTTATGTATAGTAGGGGTTATATTTGAGGACATACCCTGGGCATTCTGTAGTTGTGTGTACAGTACTGAGGTATGTGTAAGTCTGGTAATTGTTGACAATGTGTGTATAGTGCATATGTACCTTCGCCTGTGTAGAGACTGTGGTAGATGTCATTGTTCTTGGCTGTTCTATCTGATGTTACATGCTGCTCCACTGTATGTCACCCTATCAGGTTACATGTTTGTAGGGGTGAACACACACATGTCCCAAACCACAGACAGCCATCCGACCACACTGTGTAGCGGCCCAGTATATATAGCGTTGTTGTGTGAATGGCTCATATGAGGATGGTGTACATCAGATAGTCCATATACTGTGATAGTACGCTAGCTTACCATATGTGGCTGTGTTCACATTGGTTGTGGTTATGCACTTTCACACAGGTGAATGTTACTCTGTGATGCAACATGCCTGTAGAGCCTGCTATCTATGCAGGTACATGTGTATTCCCACATAGGAGATGAAGCCTAGTGTTGAGTCAGTCTGCCTGTAGCTTGCACTGTGCTTTGTTACATGCCTAGCAGCTTACTGTACTTCTCCAGTGAAATATCATTTCCAGATACTTACCAAATGTACTGCTGCCTGGCCACCATGACAGTCATGTATGTCAGACAAAGCAGTGGGATGTTGTTCAGATGTATGTCAGTAACTAGTGGATAGTATGTGGCCATGGCATTTCTGTACCAGTGGTTATTATGTGTCAGGACAGACAGGGGTGTATGAATGCATAACCTATGGGGGCGAATGTATACCAGTATGTACATGTTATACCCATCTACATGGCTGGTAACAACCACATTGACAGGCCTGGTCCACATGTCTTGCATGAAGGGGTTCTGTGTATACCCCTAGACTGACCCGAGTGTATCAGACTGTCCACATATATTGGCCATATCGCAGCTGTAGTCCACAGGGGCATTATTGTGCTAGCAGTGGTACTGTACTATGATGACCATAGGATGTCTGTAAGTAGCCAATGGCGCACATGTTAACTGCAGATGTGGCCTCCCACACACACCATTTCTGTGAAGACAATCCCTATTACAGGAGCAATAGTCTACACATATACTGACAGGTTGGGACTATTGGGGCTGAGTTAGGGCTCCACTCCACAAGCAGGACATATGGTGAACATATATGTATAAATAAGTATACGTATATCCATATAGATATGTATACATATACATATCTTGCTTACTGTATGACAACAGTTTTACACATATGTGCCTGTGTTCCAGCCTCTGTCCTCCACCTACATACCAGGCTTTTCACATATGACATGCTGTCACGGGTTATGTAGTGGGCTGTGTGTATGTCATGCTGTCATTCCTGCCATCACTCCACTGCTGTTGTGTCTCCCACACGTACTGGGAGGTTGGGGCCATATATGCATGGGTTTCACCTACACAATACATGTGTGCCCTAATGCACACCAGAGGCCAGTGTATGTTACAGTGGTATATGGCCCAGTAATAGTGAGTGTAGAGGGGTGCACCATGACTAACCTAGGCTGTTACAACATGTGTGGGTATCTGGGATAGGCTGCCCTAAGGTATCTGGATGTACTTTACAATAAAATCCACCTTGGTTAAATGCAGGCCTACTGCCTCCTGCCATATGGGATGTTCTGTTTGTCATTGTGATTGTGATAGTGTCAGGTATGCCTTGTTATGTAACAGGTGCATCCCATTGTGTCATCTGTGGTTTTCCCCCCTAGGGATTGTGTACAGGGTGTAGATAGAGGCTGCTGACCTATACATCTGCATTACATACTGGTGATTGTCTAGTATGCTGTGGCCCAGTCTGTCATTACTAATGTACTAACATATGTCAACCTTTCCAGACTACTGTCTTAGTAGAACTGTTTCACAGTTGCATTACACTGGTCATATGGATGTCAGTGTCTAAACAGCTATATGACATGGCATATACAACTGTCATAGTACAGGCATAAAGCTTTCACATTCATTTATGCACACCTGTGTGTGGTGTTATACCCTTTGATATCTCTGTGGGTATATGTTGCAGGCTATGAATGTCATTCGTATGGGTGGCTCATACAGTTTCCAGTCGGTAAGGTGGTGACTGTAGGAATACTGGCTGCTCCATATTGTGTGCACATACTACATATGTATATTACTGTAAAAATCACTGTGTGTGTATGTGTAGTTACATATATATCTCTATATATGTATAGATAAATGTATATATATATATATATATATATATATATATATATATATATATATATATATATATATACATACCTGTATCTGCATATATGTGTCTGTGTATATGTATCCTAGGGATGGCCATGTCATGTCTGGTCCTGGTTATGGAATCTGCAACACTTGGTACTGTATTACAGGGGGGTTATGCTTGGCTGGGGGGATATACTTATACGTACCAGAGGTATACTGTGTGGAGCCTCTCAACCCCATTAATGTTGCATGAGGACATATATGTTTTGTTATTTCCCCATTATCCACAGATGTATGTCCGTATATACCTATATATGTGTATATATATATATATATATATATATATATATATATATATATAGATATAGATATTGATATAGATATTGATATATATATATATATATATATATATATATATATATATATATATATATATATCTGCTGACATAATTATATAACCTGACGTATATATTTAGACATGTAGATGTGGACATATATATATATCTATAAATGTAGGCATTTGCATGTTTATATGTTCATAAATATTTATATGTCTCTCTCTCTCTCTCTCTATCTATATATATATATATATATATACATACACACACATATATCAATATGTTGTAATCATTTAGACATTAATATATTTACTCACACACATACATCTATATGTTGGAATACATTCTCTGTACTGTTGAATGACTGGGCTGGATGATATGTTTGTGAATACATCAAGGGTATATATATCTGAGATGCTTAGTGATAAATTACTTTGGCTATGGTGTGCAGGGTCCTGGGTTTGATCATAGCAGAGACTGCTTATTTTGCTGCTAGGCAGAATGAGGGTCATTGGATTCAGTGTGATTAAGGCACTTTTGAGCAGTTGTAAGCAGGTTTGCGCGACGGTAAGCACTGCCAACCTCCGCTTATGTTTTCTTACAGTTTGCTTCAGATTTCTCAACCTGTGTAGGCATAGCTTACCCTTGTGCAAAACTGCGCAAACCCGCTTACAGCTACTCAACAGTGCTTACTGCCGCTTACCCCCATGCTAATTCCTTTAAAAGAAAAGAAAAAGGGGTTGATAGGAAAGTGGTGAAAAATGGGGCACAAAGAGGGAAAAACATTAGGGAAAATAGCTAGGCATGTGCAGGAAGGGTATAGGAAAGGTCCATAGCTGCCCATTTCTTCTACAGCAACAGCTGTGCATATACACTATATTTGCAGGTAATTTTGGACCCTCAAACTCCTGGGAGAAGGATTAGGACAACTTATATTCATTGTGATGTCAATTAGACCAGATTACATGTGTCCAGTGGACACGTGTGCAAAATGGACAGCTATGTATGGGGCGAGAATTTTTTGTGAGAACAGATTGCCCTTTTTTTTTTTTTTTAGGTGAGAGTGGGATGTTGGGGAGGGGTAGTAGGTATATTTGTGGAGGGAGGTTGGGTAGGTTAACAGACAAGACACAAGACGCATACAGGGCCGGTATATGACACATGTGGGGGGTAAACACCTTGGACAGGGAGGGGTGTTTGGAAGTTGCAAGCCCATGAGCCCCCAACTGGAAACAGTGGGACTAAGGTCCTCACCCATGGGCAGTAACCACTGCACCTTCACGGCCCCAAAGGCGGCTGTGCTGAGGCTGTGTGGGAGGGGCAGGCTCACCCTCTAATAGTGCCATTTGGCCCTCAAGCTGGCATAAACACTCTCGATACTCCAGATCGAGCACCCTACACACCATAGCCCAAACCTGTTGGTGGGTGGCAGGTTCCCCTCCGTGCCCACTTTGAGTTCCTCCCAAAGGTGGTGCAGGGCCCATGAAGGAGGAGGTCCCAGGCTGGGCCCCAGATGTGCTGGTGCCCGGTGCCATGGCCAGCCGAGGTGGAACAGGTAAGCCCACTGGGACCGGCCTTCCCATACAAGCTGTGTTGTTGCAGGTTTATGGCAGATATGGGTTAGTAACAGTCAACAGCATTCAGGATTAGTTATAATGGCATGCATAGATATTCCCATTAACCCAACACACCAGATTTAACACAGTTGCAGAGCAAGCAGAACACAAGCATATATGGAACAACAGTGGCCATTACAGGAGCATGTGGATTTCATTGATGGCAACAGGCCACCAATATGGATGTATTTTAACATGGCACATGCATAGAAACAAATGTGAATATTTATTAACTATTAGGACATATGTCCCAAAAACTTTTGGAGTGTACACATACCAATTAAGGAGTGTCATTGGGTTATTATGCACATATGGTAGGGGTGAGACAGAGGATTCAATTAACAACTAATATATCCTTGGAGTTTTCACAACATTCTTAGTCACTGCAGTGATCTTTCCCCTTACATGTATTATTACATTACACAATGACCTTATATTGTAGACTGGTATGTTTATAGATTATTATATACATGACCTGTGTCTTAAATAATGGCGTGACAGGCTGCAGGTGTGAATGCAACATATGTAGAGAATTGCTGTCATACACATTGGGTGAGGTGTTAGAATGACAGGTTTGTTTTCATATACATTCTCTGACTATGTACACGTTTGACTATCAGTTATATGTCATTGACAGCTGCCTACATTTCTTGGTTCATCACACTAAATTTTTCAGGGGAACAGGGTACCAAGTTGGTGATATGGGCCATTTATCTGGACATGCTGGACAGATTGGAACAGTTGTGGGGTATAAATATGTATGCAACTTTTAATTTGAACATTCAAGCAACTTCTGTACAGTTGTTTGGTGTAATTATGCATACAACTTTCTATCTGACCATTGTATCACAGTCTGTGTGGTTGTGGGGTATGATTATGCATACAACTTAGTAGCACTCCCAGGAGTCAAACCCTTGCTGTGTACGACAAAAATGTATTGCTAACATCACAGTACACTGTCCTATCAGGGAATTGATGTACAGCTTTTGACTGTTTCCTATCTAAGTCTCCCTAACGTACAATATGACTGATCTCTTGGCACTTCCATCATTGTTATGCATAACTTCATACCCATTTTATCTGCATACCACTGTGTGGGCGACACTGCTTATGATACAACAGTACTATTTATAAATAGTAACAGATCACAAACATATGAGAGAAGAGTACACTGAAGCACTCCAGGGGTTATACCTTTATTCACGGACTATTAACACATTTATTTATACCGGTACAACACTTTCTAAGGCTCTTATAATCTTTGTTATGACAGTACATGCAGACTGATTACTAGCATCATGGGCTTGCTAGTTCACAGCCAGCTCATCTGCAGCTGTCAGAGAAATGCATTGATATTTAGTCATACCTATCCATAGTATATACAAGCTAGGCAATTATTTACTACTTAGTAGAATATGTACTTACTCAGTACTGGGGCACTGGCCATCTGCCAACACTCCTGGATCCACTGTTCCAGGACATCCCCCCTCTGCCGCTTCAGGTCAGTATGGTGGTGCCTGACCTGCTCACCAGTCCAGGGGATACCTGTGGCACTGGTGAGGTCAGGGGCGAAACTGTCCCAGGCCTCCATTTTGTCCTGCGAGCCCTGGTTCTGGCCCTGCAGTAGTCTCTGATCATGGTGTTTTACCAGGAGCCATACCATGAATTTTTACTCCTGGATGCCCCAGTGCTGTGCTCTGAATCGAGTGCCTTCACCCACACCAGCCATTCTGCCTGTAGTGGGAAGCTACAACCAGTTATGAGACGTATTCCCACCCATGGGGTTTAAATACAGCCATTTTCCTGCACTTTGCCATGATTGGCCAGTTTTGAAAAGGCTAACCTATGGGCACACCTGCTTACATAAGGTTGGCACTGTTTAAAGAGGTATACCACTATGGAGATTGAATTGGCTCCCCTACACATTGCTTACACTTACTAACATGAGCTGTGCTGCAGTTAGCATTGCTTCATAGTTGATTATCACTATATTTGCCATTTGACAATGTTTATTCTTCATTACAGGTCATATATGTGTCTGGTATCCGTGATTCATGTGTACATGCACTGTATGGGGTCCTGGGAACTTCAATGCTTTATTACCATAACACCTGAAATCTATACTTACTGCAGTACTCCAGTTCACATATTTATGTTCTGTGGCAGGTTATCCAACATCACACTGATTCAGTTCATATGTTTGGTTTGATTTTCCTGTGGTGAGGATTAGTTTGCTGATACCTCATGCATATCTATTGCTATGATGGCTTAGTGGTTAACTACTGTGACTATAGTGTACAGGGTCCTGCGTTTGAGACTTGCAGAGGCAATTTATTTTGTTGTTGGGCAGAACATGGGCCACTGGATCCAGAATGATTAAGGTACTTTAAAGCAGTTGTAAGTGGGTTTGCATGACGGTAAGCACTGCTAACCTCTGGTTACAGTTTCTTACACTCAGTTAGCTTCTACTTTGCTTAATCTGTGTAAGCAATGCTTACCCCCGCACAAACACACTTAAATATGCTTACTAGTGCTTACATATGCTTACTACTGCTTATTTGTGCTTAAACCTGCTTACTCATTACCTCATTATGACACTGACACTTCACATGTACATTTCATGCAGTACTCCAGTTCACATTTAAATGTTATTATGTAGGTTATATGGCAAAAAGATTTAAAATTATGTTCATATACAGATTTCATATGGAAAATGATATGTGCTGCAGTGGGACTTGAACCGGGAATGCCTGTTCATTAGCTGGATGCTCTAACCACTGCACCATTGCTGTGCTGCTTCATTTGCATATATATTCCTTGTTATCCTCTTCAGCCTTTTCAGTTGCTTTAACTATAGCTAGGCGATGGGCACTCCTGCGCACCTACGGTTAGCTGTACTCGGGGTTTAAAAAAAAATAAAAGGGTCTCTTCATTTTATTTAAATGTACTGTTGCTGATGAACACATGGGGACTGTTGGTGGGGATATGCGGACCCTTATGAGTGGTCTCGCTCATTTATTTACACTTTCTTCTGTTCTACTTTGCAGGGGCATGTTTATTCTGAGAGCTCTCTCTCTGACACGCCCCCTGCACTCGTCCACACTCCGTGTAGCATTAGGAGTTCAGGCAGCGCGCCTTCATTAATATGTATGCCATCCCCCTCTTAAACTGCCGCTCCCATGCAGGACTAGATTAGTCCTGCATGGAAGTTTAGTAAACCCGGGGGTAATTTAATCCTGAAAACAGCGCTGACATCTCATAACAAAGTCCAAGCTATAAACCAATTTGCTTTTCCTGTCTTAACTTACAGTTTTGGAGTGATTGACTGCCCCCAAAATGTGTTGGATAGGTTGTACAGGAAAACAAGAAGGATGCTTCATGCTCATCAAATGATTTATAAAAATCAGTGCATACCAAGACTATATATTCCCTGTTAAGAAGGCAGTACAGGCCTCCTTGAAATTGATTACATGTATAGATATGCAATTGTAGGGACTGCATACATACATATCTGCTGACCTCACAAGACCCAAACATAGTGAAAGTTTTAAAACATGAGGAGAATAAGTCTAAGATGACTTACCTGCTTAGTTTAGCAGAAGCATATTAGTGTCAAGCGGAAATGGAAATCAAACCAGAAGTAGATAAAACTCAAGAAGAAAATGAATGTGCAAAAAGGAAAAAAAAAAGAAAAAAAATGAATATAAGGTGGCGAAGGCAAGAAATGTGGAAAATGCATAGAAAACTCTTGGAACAACCTCATGTTGGTCAGGATCGAAAGCAGGAATGGTTAAGGAGAGGTGAATTTAAACCAAAAGATGAAAAGTTAATACTGGCAGCGCAAGATATTGGACTACATACATGTTGGTTTACAAATTCCATTGAACATGTGGGAGAAACAGACAAATATAGGTTTTGTAAAACTGAACTGGAAACAGTCCCACATCTTGTTGTTGGTTGTGATATACTAATGGCAGAAGGACTGTATACTGAAAGGCATAATAATGTGACAAAACTGTTGCATTGGGGATTGTGCAAATATTATAATACTGAAGTAGCTAAAAAACACTGGAAGCATGAGCCATAAAGCATTATAAAAAATTATGAAGTATATATTACATGGGATCACCCATTACCAACAGTTCAAAAACTAGATATGAGAAAGTCTGATATAATGGTCCATGAAAAGAAGACAAAAGTAACATTGATCATTGAAATTGCTACACCCATTGACTACAGTGTTTTATGTATAGAGACACACAAAGTCATAAAATACCAGGATTTTCAGGCAGAAATAAGGGCAATGTAGAATAAAGTTACCCACATAGTTCCAATAGTAATAGCAGCAACAGGTCTTATAAAAAAGAATTTACAATTGTACTTAGATATGTACCACTACATGTAATTCCATATGAATTGCAAAAAGATTCATTACTGGGCACATTGTGGGTACTGCAAAGAGCATTTCGGCCCAACATCAAAGATTGAAACAATACTAATTTCATGAACTTTAATCTTACTTTGACCTAGAAATGGAGTCCATTCCTGTTATGGTATTAGAAACCAAAAAGATTTGGAGAAATTAAAATAGAGACATCCTAGGATATTATTAAGTCCCATCAAAGCAGTGTTCTTGGTCTTAGAGAGAGAGGCGAGGTCCTGCTCCCTAGCCATAGTTGGTGGAGAAGTGGGGGGGGGGGTGAATGGGGGTGATAAGGAGGTAAAATTGGAACTAAATTTATTGGCCAGCAGATTTAATATATCTTCTGGTGTTGCATAGGTGGTTCCATTCATCATTAGTAAGTCAGATTGCTAGGTGTTGCCTTTAAGGTTGTGGACATAACTGAAGAAAGACTTATAGTTGTCCTTAGCTTGGGAAGCTACTTTTATCTCATATTTGTCTTTGTTGGACATAATTAGTTCCCTGAGTTGCTTGTTCAGATTGATGAGGCAGTTTTTACCTTGCCCATTCTGTTTTTGGACATGATTTTCTTTTGTTTGTTATACAACCTAGTTACACTGGGATTCCACCAGAGACCCTTACCTTTGGCGGTTGTCCTCTATTTATTTTTGGGTAGGAACAGCTGTGTCTCTGCAGCTATTTACCTGCTTGTACAGAGTTTCTGTGAAAAATTTTGCAGAGGCAACAAGGTTGTTAGTTTTTGCTAGGGTTTGGAAGTTTACTAGACTGTTGCTTATTAGGAGGCAGTTAGCCTTGAAATATTGTTTGAAATGTTCTGGAGTTAGTTGATGTCCAAGGCTTAATATTTATTTCAAAGGAGATAGCTGTGTAACCCAAACTGACCAATGAGGACTTTACACTAGGAGAGCGCATCATTGTCTCATCTTTGTGAAGACCAGGTCAAGGATACTTGAACCAGTACTGAGGATGCAGATGAGCTGTCCCTGAGTGTTTATTTTAGCAAAGTCCAGGAATTTCTGGGCCTGTATATATTGACGTCATGTATTACTTCTGATTAATGCTGCAGTAGTTAAAGTCATCCATGAATATTGTGTTGGGTTGAATGGGGAGTGTCTCCAGTTCATTCAAGTAGATTGTATGAGCTTCCTGGGTCACACCGGGGGATCTATAGCTTGCAAGGATTGGTATGGGACTTTACATATGGTAACTTGGACACGGAAAAGCTCAGTTGTGTCTTACTATTTGATCAATCTTGAAGTGTGTTCATCTTTAATATAAATTGAGACTGCTCCACCTTTAGACCGTACCTATGCAGTAGCTGGTCAAATGTGTGGAAGGCATTCTAGTCTTGCTCTGCCAGTGTACTCTCTGTGGCTTCAAACCAAGTCACTGCAATTGCATAGATGTCTATATTTTTCAGGATGAGCAGAGCTGGAAGGAAGTGGAATTCCCTTTATAGACTCCTGGCAATGAGCAGCAACACCTTGAGATTATTCTGAGTCCGTTTAGCTATTGCATTGGGTTTATCAGGATGACACTTCCTAAAAAAGGTACTATGGGAATGGACAAGACTTTAGACAATATTTAAAAACCAGGAGGGGGGGGGGGTAGTGCAGACCATTCCTGGTAAAGCAGCATGGTCTGTCCACCATACCCTCCCAGGCAAATATTGTACCTTCTTGGAGTGACACCAGAATCTAAGCCAGTTATTAAACTCAACTCTCTTCTACTGATACTATGGCATCATCCTTGGAGAAGGTAGAATGTTGTTTACTGGTAGGTTCATACCAGCCTGGGACACATATACTAAGAGCTCTACATCTCTCTTCATATAGTCCAGGGAGATACATCTTAGGTCACTGACACCCACATGGACTTTGCTGGAGTCATACTAGTACCTGTGGTACAATTTCCTGAATGCATGTGTGATCTGTTGGATCCTGGCCCCTGACAGGCAGTTGACTGCATCTCTCTCCTTGCTCAGTCTGGTGAGTGGGATATCTGTGTGTCTCACAAAAAAATCTCTTATGACTAAAATATTGTGTTGTGTGGTGGTTTGCCTTATCAGCTTAGAGGATGACACACCTTGTAATGGCACTGTATGTGTCATAGCAGCGAGCTGCTGAAGTTGCTGAGGATACCTGTTTTGTATGATATAAAATGGAGGCTTTTGAGGTTTTAGAACATTACATTTAAGAGCATCAGCATATGTGGCTTTATGTGCCTGGTTCATACTGTGTATTGTGGGCATAGTGTGTGTTACTGACAACCTGTCTAGTGTTGTTTGTGTTGTACATTAGAGCCTTACCTCCCATGACAATACATAACTATACCTCTCACAAACATTATCAGTTTCCATTATAATTAGATTGTTGTCTGCAAGTATGAGTCAAGTGTTACATTGCCTCAGGATGCCTGAATCCCCCAAGCTGATTGCAGAGATAGCAGAAAAGTGCAAATCCATGGTTATAGATCCTTAATTCATGCTTTTTTGCTATTGGATGACACAGGGGGGTTGAATAGCTGGCTATTGTGCTGTTACTTGTAATTTAAGGGCTGTGCTCCTCATTGCAAAAGTCAGTTGCTCTTTACGCAAGTGTGTACTGGGTAGATTTCTTTTTTTTTTTTTTTCAAAAACATTTTTATTTTGTTTTCATTATAAACATACACAAATGTACATATAACAAATACAATAAAACAATAACAAAACAATTTACAATATTTATATTCCTCCATGATAAACAATCATTTTATCCACGAGACGTTATCAGTATTTGTTCAAAAAGTTTTCTAATTTTTGCCATGCTTTTTTTTATGAGTAATGTTATGAATTCTATAACAAATGGTTTGCAGTTCTTTTATACAAACTTTTGCTAAATTAATAAAATCATTAAACATCAAATCTTGTTTACTTTTTCAGTTCAAAGTAATAGCTTTTCTGGCAATTGCAAGAAATGACCAGAGTAACTGAATCTGAGATTTAGGTATTACATTAGGTACAGGAACACTGAATAGGATTAGTGAGTTAGAAATACAACAGTTATCAGACCATAAAGCATTTACAAAATATCTGAAGTCTTCCCAGTATTGAACAACATTTCTGCATTCGATGAACATATGAACCCAGTTGCCCTCTAGTAATTCATCACATTTCCAACATTTACTTTCACCGTTTTTGAGTATAAGATTTATTTTATGTGGAGTATAGAAACTCCTATTCATAAATTTCTATGTATACAATCTCCACTATAATAAAAAAGAGGTACCATACGTAGAATTCAATAACAATTTTTTGGATTCATCAGATATTTGTTTTCTATTAATCTTTACATAGTAATTCCAAAAATCTGAGTCAAACTTTAGTGTCTTCTCTTAGTATCTTACAGATAGGTGAGATACTTAATTTTTGATTATCTGTCTTTTCAAGACACCTAATGAAAAGCTGAATCAAGCTAGGTATAGATTCAGTCTCTAGGTTGACTGATACTCTCATTTTGTTTTCTATAAACTGCTGTAATGTGTGTATAAACAACCAACTGTCTTGACTATTATCAAAACTACACAGAAGAGAGTTTAGTTGTTTAATACTCTTATTTTCAATAAACTGATGCCAGAATATCAAGTTATTTTCCTTTAATTTTTGCATCGCATTGATGTTGAAAGAATCTAGGCAATCAGGGGAGTATGCTATAGTGAATACAAGAAAAATAAACTGTTTAATGTTGTAATTACAATCAATTATATTTTTAAAGTTATTAAATATTTGATTAATGCCATAAGAAAAATGATCAAACTTCTTATCAAATAAACAAAATTCATGTAAAAATCAATGAACTCTACTTATTCCATATTGTTCCTTAAATTGATTTTCTATAGTTGTGACATCAGTTATATGAATCTCATGTATTAGTTTCCAGCCAGATATATAAGTAGGTGTGATCCAATGTAAAATTACATTAATTATAACTGATTTGGAATAAAGATCTAAGCTAGGGAATGCTATCCCATTACCGTTCCAATCTCTAATGTGCCATTTATATGCAATCCTAGGTTTTAAGGGAAACCATAAAAATTTAAGTAGCATGAAACCTAATTTTTTAAATAAGTTTTTGGGAGGGGATAGTATCAATGACTATATATAAGACAACATTTTAGGTAAAACTATCATTTTAATTAAAGAGAACCTATCCTCTATTGTGAAAAACATTTTATTCCATCTTTTAATTAGTTCACTAATGGTGGCTATTAAATTATTGTAGTTTAGTTTAACAGACCCTTTCCATGTACTCTTATACTGACACCCAAATATTCTAATACATCATTCTCCCAATTACACAGGCTATTCTCTCTTAGGTTTTTGTTGATCTTTTTGTTAATTAGTAATATTTTGGATTTCTTATGATTAAATTTAAGACCTGAAATTCTTTCAAAATTGCTTAAGGTGTTTATAACATCATGCAAAGAACCATCAATATCACCCAATGTTAACAAAACATCATCAGCAAATAATTGTATCTTAGGATAATAGTCCTTATTAATGTGAAAGCTTTTTACATTTTGCTTGTTTCTGATATATGTAGCAAAAGTGTCCACTGAAACAGCAAATAATAATGATGACAAAGGACAACCTTGTCTAGTTCCCTTGAGGATTTCTAGTGGTGAGGATAGACATGCTCCGATTTTCATATAAGCTTGTGCCCCACTATAAATTTTCATTAATAAGTTGACAAAATCTGGTGCATGTGAAATAATTCCTGCTTTAAAACTTCAGCTTGGCCAGCTAAGAACTTGGTTATATTCAACTGGACGTATAAGAGAATTTAAGTACCTTTATCTGCTCTTTTTTTTTAAAAAATACAGTATTTAATTTGAGTGTTGAAGGAATTTTTAACTGAAGTTATTCTGCTCTTCAGTAACTTGAACTGAAGCTAGTGTTGGCTGAATTTTGTTATTTGCTAGTAATTACAGGTGTGGGGGTAGCCACATTCTTTGATTTCCTGTCCTTGCATATTTAAACTGGTGCATGTGAAATAATTCCTGCTTTAAAACTTCAGCTTAGCCAGCTAAGAACTTGGTTATATTCAACTGGACGTATAAGAGAATTTAAGTACCTTTATCTGCTCTTTTTTTTAAAAAAAATACAGTATTTAATTTGAGTGTTGAAGGAATTTTTAACTGAAGTTATTCTGCTCTTCAGTAACTTGAACTGAAGCTAGTGTTGGCTGAATTTTGTTATTTGCTAGTAATTACAGGTGTGGGGGTAGCCACGTTCCTTGATTTCCTGTCCTTGCATATTTAAACTGGTGCATGTGAAATAATTCCTGCTTTAAAACTTCAGCTTGGCCAGCTAAGAACTTGGTTATATTCAACTGGACGTATAAGAGAATTTAAGTGCCTTTATCTGCTCTTTTTTTTAAAAAATACAGTATTTAATTTGAG
Source organism: Protopterus annectens (assembly GCF_019279795.1). Taxonomy (NCBI): domain Eukaryota; kingdom Metazoa; phylum Chordata; order Ceratodontiformes; family Protopteridae; genus Protopterus; species Protopterus annectens. The sequence continues at coordinate 1,609,493,127 of NC_056735.1, forward strand.
TGTTGAAGGAATTTTTAACTGAAGTTATTCTGCTCTTCAGTAACTTGAACTGAAGCTAGTGTTGGCTGAATTTTGTTATTTGCTAGTAATTGCAGGTGTGGGGTAGCCACATTCTTTGATTTCCTGTCCTTGCATATTTAAACTGGTGCATGTGAAATAATTCCTGCTTTAAAACTTCAGCTTGGCCAGCTAAGAACTTGGTTATATTCAACTGGACGTATAAGAGAATTTAAGTACCTTTATCTGCTCTTTTTTTTAAAAAAAATACAGTATTTAATTTGAGTGTTGAAGGAATTTTTAACTGAAGTTATTCTGCTCTTCAGTAACTTGAACTGAAGCTAGTGTTGGCTGAATTTTGTTATTTGCTAGTAATTACAGGTGTGGGGGTAGCCACATTCTTTGATTTCCTGTCCTTGCATATTTAAACTGGTGCATGTGAAATAATTCCTGCTTTAAAACTTCAGCTTGGCCAGCTAAGAACTTGGTTATATTCAACTGGACGTATAAGAGAATTTAAGTACCTTTATCTGCTCTTTTTTTTTTAAATACAGTATTTAATTTGAGTGTTGAAGGAATTTTTAACTGAAGTTATTCTGCTCTTCAGTAACTTGAACTGACGCTAGTGTTGGCTGAATTTTGTTATTTGCTAGTAATTACAGGTGTGGGGGTAGCCACATTCTTTGATTTCCTGTCCTTGCATATTTAAACTGGTGCATGTGAAATAATTCCTGCTTTAAAACTTCAGCTTGGCCAGCTAAGAACTTGGTTATATTCAACTGGACGTATAAGAGAATTTAAGTACCTTTATCTGCTCTTTTTATTTTTAAAATACAGTATTTAATTTGAGTGTTGAAGGAATTTTTAACTGAAGTTATTCTGCTCTTCAGTTAATCTTAGTGGCATTGAAACTGCCCGCCCCTCAGCCTGCCTCTGGGCCCACCTCATTTGCTCACTCAACTGAGTGCAGTGAGATCATATTCTGATTTCAGGCACTCCTACTGTGTACAAAGAGAGCATCTGGGAAATAGAAAAAAAAAAAATTAAGCTTATTTCCTTTCTTTCTTGTTAAGTGGTACAGACTATTTGTAGGCTTCTGAGCCCCCAAGCCCTTTTGTGTTTGAGGGAAGCCTTCTAGCTTGTTTTTTTTTTTCTTATAACTAGTCAGTTTTCTAGTTTCAGCACTCAAATCTGTTTCTTTGATCTCAGCACTTGTTCAGAAAAAAAAAAAAAAAAAAAATTTTCATCTGCTTTTACTGTACTTGTGTTTTTACCTACTTCTTTTTACTTTTGCATCATCTTAAAATACTCAATTGTATTTATTACTGCTTGGTGTAACTCATTCTAAGCCTTTTGGTTTAAACACTTGGGCTTCGGACCAGTTAGTTGTTTTGCACTGAGAGGGTTTGTGGTCTGCACTGTTGTGGCAGAACAGGTAGCTTACATCCTTCTAGGTTGAGAACTGCTGATTGAGGGCTCAGTGTCTGTTATTCTAAAAGTGTATTAATTCTGGTTTAAGCACTTGGGCTTTCAAGCCAGTTATTTTACATTAAGAGGGTTCGTGGTCTGCACTCTTGTGGGAGGAGAGGCTGGACTCTGCCCTTCTGAGCTGGGAATTTCTGGTTAAAGGCTTATAGTGCATGCATATCTGAACTGTTTCTTACTGAAGTTGGTGCGCCTTGTTTGCTGTGGCATAGACTGGATTCGGGCCTGCTGGATCAAGCTTTGTTTGTGTAACTTGAGCACTAATCCAGACATTCTCTAAAGTATTCAATGGTATTTATTACTGCTTGGTTGTAACTAGATTAAAGTGTAGCTATCATTCAAGTCTTTTGGATTAAGCACTTGGGCTTCAGACCAGTTGTTTTACATTAGGAAGGTTTGTGGCAAGCACTGTGGTGGCAGGACAGGTAGCTTTCATCCTTCTAAGTTGGGAACTGCTGATTGAGAGCCCAGTGTCCAAGTGTATTAGTTCTGGTTTAGGCACTTGGGCTTCAGGCCAGTTATTTTACATTAAGAAGGTTCGTGGTCTGCACTCTTGTGGGAGAAGAGGCTGGACTCTGCCCTTCTGAGCTGGGAATTTCTGGTTAAAGGTTTATAGTGCCTGAATATTTGAACTGTATCTTACTGAAATTGGTTCACCTTGTTTGCTCTAGCATAGACTAGATCCAGGCCTGCTGAATCTAACTTTGTTTATATGCTTGTTGTTTGTTTGCTTGTTATTTCCCTGGAAGCTAATTCCACCTAATACGCAACTTCTCAGCGCTTCTGTGGATCACTAGTGATATCTGCATTGCTTACTGTACTTATTTCCTTGTTTCACTTGAAAGAAAGTTACTGTTTGTCGTTTTGCATTTAGTTACTTGTAACACATTGCACTCAAGTTACCTGGCACTTGCTCACTAAAGCAATTATATAAGTCAGCACTAAAAATTAAAAGCACTACACCCTCACTCCCCACTGGCCCTTGTTTTAAATTAAGGAATTCCCAATATTATTCTAGCATGTCCAAAGGTCAGTTGTCAATCTTCTCTCCGGTCCAGCTGGTGAATCTGGGAATCTTGAGGCAATGTTATAACTGCCTCATGTACACAGACAACCCTCTCCTCCTCCCACATAACACAAATACTTGCGAGAGATGCAGCTATTTAGCCAAACTGGAGGCTGAGCTCTCTCAACTCAGGACTGGCAAGACCAGACAGGAGGAGAAGGCAACTACACACACCACAAAACCAGCCTCACATAATGCTACCACTCCACTGAATCAAACACATAAACACACAAAGACATACTCGAGGCTCTGAGTAAAAATTTACCTAAATAGCAGAGGCCTCCAAAGCAGACACCCAAACAACTGCTACCTCAAGACACCCCACAAGCAACACATAAACCACAAAAGCAGTGTGCAAAGCAGTCACAGCCCTTAAGGCCAAATACAACACCAAACATACTTGTCATAGGTGACTCCATAGTCAGACACACTTGACGTCCCACTCACCAGGCTGAACAAGGAGAGGGTCACAGTAAGCTGCCTATCGGGCGCTAGAATCCGCCACATAACACAAGCACTCAGGTCACTCCACGGCAAGTACAAATATGACACAGTCATTGTCCATGCTGGTGTGAGCGACCTGAGACGCACCCCTGGACTACATGAAAAGAGACATAGAGGAGCTCTCTGATTATGTAGCCCAGGCAGGTATGACCCTAACCCTGAGCAGTATCCTTCCTTCACCAAGAATGATGCCACAATATAGAGACAAGATGATCAGCTTTAACAATTGGCTTAATGTCTGGTGTCATTCAAAGGGGATCCAGTGTCTGTCTGCCTGGGATGACATGCTTGACAAGCCACGCTGCTTCATGAAGGGCGGCTTGCACCTGTCACCCTGGGATTCGGATATTGGCTAAGGCTCTTGCCACCCCATAGTGCCTTTTTAGGCAAGGCTCAAATTCTAAACCTACCACCCTAGAAAACAAAAATGGGAAGAAACTGAGGGTAATGCTGCTCAATGCCAGAAGTCTAAATCTCAAAATGCACGCACTCGAGGCCCTTCTCAGTATGGAGAACATCGATGTCTATGCTGTAACTGAAACCTGGTTCAAGGCTCCTGAGAGCACCCCGGCACTATTAGGTTTTACCTCATATCATGCGTTCCGGCCCCAAAACCTGGACCACACCACAAAAGGAGGGGGTGTATCCATATTCATAAAGGATACCCACACCTCCAGGTTGGTGGCAACGCATGAAGCTGCGGAAACCATCCAGGTGCAACTAACCATAGGCAAAACTGCTCTACAAATTGTAGCATGCTACAGGCCACCCTCTCAAACTCAGGAACCCCACACAGCCTTCCTGAAGACACTGGAGGGTATAAATGTATCTCCAAACACCATCATATTGGGTGACTTCAACTACCCGAATATAGACTGGGAACATTACTCAAGCCCTAACTTTCTAGCCCAACGGTTCCTGAAGTTCATAAATTCAAATGCCATGGAACAGCTAGTCACTGTTCCCACGAGAAGAAAATATACTAGATCTCATTGTCACAAACATGGGGACAAAATGCTCCACACCGGAAGTATATCCCTCATTGGTGAGATCTGATCATAAACTAATCTCACTAGAAATCCACATCCCGCCCCCACCCCAAACAAAAAAGACCATAGTGAAGAACTTCTCTAAAGCAAACTTCACACTACTCAAGACTGGTGTGGTATCCTTCAAGGCCCCTGAGCCAGTGGAAACCACAACCTAAGCTGCAGAAGCCCTTACAAATGCCTTCTATGAACACCTCCAGGACTGCATGGATCAGGCAATCCCAAATAAAACCAAGACTCTTTCCACAAAGGCAAACGTCCAGTCTGGTGGACCCCAGCCATTAACAAACTTTACAATAAGAGGAGAAAGCTATTACATGATAGAACAAAATCCATAAAAGGGAAGTCACCCCTGATCATTATTAGTAAAAAAATACGAGCACTCATAAAATCAACTAAGGCCAACTTTGAGAGAAAAATTGCCATGGATTCAAAGGACAATCATAAGGCCTTTTTCAGCTATGTTAGGAACCTGGGTGGAAACTCCCAGATATGCTCAGAATTAGTCCAAAATGATACAAAAATCACTGAACCCACAGACATTGCCAACATACTGGCAGACAGGTTCAGTGCAAACTTCATCCCCCTCTCCCCCCCTAAAGGAGAGATAACTATCCCAGCCGAGTGTAGCCTCCCGGACATCTCAAATGTGCAGGTGAAAGCTGCACTCTCTAAAGCTAAAAACACAGCATCAATGGGACCGGATGGTGTCCCCGGCTGTGTGCTACACGAGCTAAATGAGGAATTAAACCCGCACATAAGGCAGCTGTTTAAGCTCAGCCTTACCACAGGATACGTGCCAAGGAGTGGCGTACGGCAACTGTAGCCCCACTCTACAAAGGCGGCGCCTCTACGGACCCTGGTAATTATCGCCCCATAAGCTTAACAAGTCTAGTCTGCAAAGCTATGGAGAGGATCATAATGGAGCTCATAAACAAAGATATAGGGGACTTGCAGACATTGGACCCGACCCAGTTTAGCTTTGTCAAGGGAAGATCATGCCTTTTGAACTTGGTCGACTTCTTCGAAACAGTCACCAAGGCCATTGATGAGGGAAAGGCAGTCCATACAGCCTACCTTGACCTTGCAAAGGCTTTCGACACAATACCTCACTCGGGTATTGTAGAAAAACTTACCAGCTTAAATGTAAACCCATATGTCACAAGATGGGTTGCAAACTGGCTTAAGGACAGAACCCACAGGGTTAGAGTTGCTGGCGCTGTGTCAGACTCCAAGCCGGTCACAAGTGGTGTCCCACAGGGCTCGGTCCTTGGCCCCCTATTGTTTGGCATCTACTTCTCAGAAGTACAGGCCAACATAGGAGGACTTTGGCTGACAAAGTTTGCAGATGACTGCAAACTGGGCGCCATAGTGGAAAGTGCATCAGACACGGATATCCTTCAGAAGGGACTCACGGAAACAGATAGCTGGTGCCAGAGCCATGGCCTGAAGTTAAACGCCAAAAAATGTATAGTCATACCCTTCGGGAAAAACAAGGTAACCCCAAGCTACCATATAGGTGGCAATCCACTAAGCACAGAAGAGGTTATCATGGACCTGGGGACCCAGGTTGACAATGGCCTTTCTTTTGACACTCACATTGCTAAAGTGGTTAGAAAGACCTTCTACATTGCCCACCTGATCATGAAGGGATTCACATCCAGATCTAGTGAGGTTATTGTTCCCCTGTACTCTTCACTTATCAGACCAATGATCGAGTACAATGCCCCATTCGGGATGTATCTCACCCGACATCTGCAGCAATTGGAGAGACCCCAAAAGTTCCTCACCAAAAGGATAAAGGGACTCCAAAATCTGTCATATGCTGCCAGATTGAAGAAACTCCAGCTCTATTCAGTCACATACCGTCTGCTCAGAGGTGACATGTGCCTGACATACAAGGCCATGTCCAACCCGAATTAATGGACATGCTCCACCTCAAAAATCCAAATCCACCAAAACCACTAGAGCAAGCGACTTAAACCTTAGCACGGATATAAATAGGATGTGCTGGAGGGATAGATTTATCACTCAGAGACTCCCTATGCTGTGGAATAAAATCCCGGTCCATGTGAGGCAGAGCACCTCGCTGACTCTGTTCAAGAGAAATCTAGACCTGTGGATGGGAGATCGTAGGTTTACCCCGGGAATCATCTCTGTGTCACTGCTGGACAGAGGCACAACAAACTAATGGGCACAGTATTTTTTCATATAAGGGGTGGCGTAAGCCACAAAGATTTGGGCTAGGCTTATAAATGCCTTAGGGCAGACAGCCTAGTATAAACCTATGAACCTATGAACCTATGAGAATTCAAAACCAATCAGAATTCTTTGTAGCTAAGACCAACTAATAGAATCAAAAGCCTTTTCTATGTCTAGGCTGATAATAGCTAGGTTTTTTTTGTATTTGCATGCTATGTCTATTAATGATAGTAATTTAATAATGCTATCTTGCACTTTTCTATGAAGAATGAACGCTGTCTGATCATTATGTATTAAATTAGGTAATATTTCCTTTATCCTATTAGCTAATATTGTTGTGAACATTTTATAATCAGTGTTTAGTAATGAAATTGGCCTATATGAATCACAAGATTTGGGGTCCTTACCTTGTTTTAATATGGGGGAGATAATTATTTCCATGATGTGGGTGTTATGCATTTTTGCTTAACCACAGTAAAGGCGCTCATCATTTTCTTTATTATATATTCAGGAAAAATCTTATATAGTTCAGGAATTATTCCATCCATTCCTGGAGCTTTATTATCTTTTAAATGTTTTATTTGCTCTTTCACTTCTGTTAGTGTTATTTGTTTATTTAATATGTTATTTTTGTTGCATTGTCACCTTAGTAGTTATATTTTCTTGAATAAAATTATTTATTATGTTATCTGTCTCCAAAAATGGTGTGTTATTATTTATATCTTTATAGTAGTTTTTGAATACTTCTAATATGCTCATTAAGTTAGATGTACTCTTAACTGAACCATCACTTTTATATTTAATCTCATTAATAAGATTTTGATTATTTATTTTTTTGGGATCTTACCGCTATTTTATGTAGATATTTGGGATTTGCAGCACCTTAATCTGCTCTGCCACCTCCCCCTCAGATCTACAGTCTTTATCACAAAACACTTTCAACAAAGTAGAGAACTGGCTCACAGGTCACATACTACTATTAAACCCAAACAAAACTAAACTATTGCTCTTCTCTCCCACTCGCAAGATCCCCTCACCCCCCTCACAATAACATCTAACAATGGCACCATAATTTCCCCAGAACCTAGTACTAAACTACTGGGAGTAATAATTGACAACAACCTTAAGTTCGATGCTCACATAGACAAAACTATTATAACAGTTAAAAAACTAGGATCTTTATACAGGATTAAGCAATTCCTAACCCCATCTGCTAAAACTGTTATTGCCCGTACACATCTGCTATCAACTCTTCTTTATGCCTCACCCATCTTTGCTAACCTAAGCAAATCAAACTTCAATAAACTGACTAGCTGCTACAATAATATTGCCAGATTTGCCACAGGGTCAGCTTATAGAACCCATCACTGTGTTAACCTTCAATCATTAGACTGGCTAGAATTACCCTACCAACTGCAATATAACCAACTAAGAGTTGTTCATAAAAGTCTCTACCAACCAGACAGTACATCCATACTGAAAAATATTATCACCCCCTATAGTAACCTAAAGGCCCTTCGCTCTTCCAACAAAATGCTAGTACACACTGTTAAAACCAACAATTCAGCTGGTGCATCACTATTCCCCAACTCTGCCAGAAAAATACTGGAGCCTTCTTCCTGCTGAACTCAACAATGACCCCTCCTTATCCCAATTCAAAAAATCTCTTAAGAAATACCTAAAAATGCATTGGCTTTGTCCCTGTACAAACCCTGACTAACCCCCACACAAATAGAATCTATAAATGAGAACTTCATTGCAAGAATAAATCTCTGCTCCTCTAACTGCTTAGAATTTTATATCTCTCTCCTACTGAAAGATTTAAAGTTAAGAGGATACCATGTATGTTAACTACCTTATGTTAGAATGTCCCTCTTTTTAAGATAAAATCACTATTTCTTTCTCAGATACTAACTTCCAACCCATCCTGTGTGTATGTGAGTAAAACATGTACCTGTCTGTATATATTGTTAAACAAATTTCAATTTTGTAATAATTCACTGTAATAATTTTCACTGTAATTACACTAGTTATGTACACTTGGAGCTTTTCTCCCTGGGCCTCCACTGAAAATGGACCTGTATCTAGTCTGACTTTCCTGGTTAACAAATGTAAAATAAAATAAATAAATAAGATTGCAATTTCAATTTTTCTAGGTTTATGGCTACCTTATGATTCAGAACATCTAAGTATTTTTGATTTAACTTAGTAATTTCATTATGTGCTACTTTATTTCATTTTGCATCCATTTTTATCTTGTCTTAGGTTCATGTAAAAAGATGATCTGGGCTTTATGCATTTTGATATATTTAAGCAAACCAGCTCTTTTGACATTATTATTCAAATCATTATTTAATGATAAGCATTTATAAGCCATTGACTGTAATATGTATGTTATTACTAACTAAAAGACCTTTCTTTCGTATTGACTTGAAATCTACTGAAAACTTACTTATCATGGATGTATAACGTGTATTAAGCACTACTTTCAAAAACTCAAAACTATTTACAAACACATACATGAAACATAAAGTTTCTAGTTTAGTTAAAAACTTAACTAAACCATCCATCCACCTCCTCTTCAATACCAAAAGACATAAATTATCCATCTCTGTTTAGAATATAGTATAAAAACAAAAAAGAAAAGCATTATGAAAACAACTAAAGAAATCTGAATCCATGAAATATACATTAGAATGAGTGTCCAATATATCTGAAGCTATATGAATATGTCACATATGATAATAGCACCTCTAAGACGTAGATATGCCAGAAATACACATCAGATCAAAGTATGTGCAAACATTAGAAGCTGAAGGTTAAGAAGATTGTCAATATTTCCAAGACTTTTCAAGAAACATCAGATGATTTAACCATTTTTGTCAGTCATTTACTAACATTTTTCATGTAAGGATCTGTTGAATATATATATAACACTTATTACATCATAATTATTATATTTTGCAGTTATACACATATCACTCATATGTATTAGCAATATCTATACTGACGTCTTTCATCAGTAAGGAGTGAGAGAGAGAAAAACAGGGGTCTCACAACCCTCTGTTTAGTTACTAAAGGTTTAGTTATGTAACATAAGTCTGATGTTAATATGCATAAAGTGTTTTCTAATGCAGCTCCTACTTCACTTGATGTCATTTAGTTACTAATAGTGTCATTGAATCTGCAGAATGTATGCATCTATAAGAGAACATAGGCATTTTCAAAGGAGTTAAACACTTTTATCAGAACTAATTATTTACCATTTAAAGTATCTAAGTGAAGGATAACAGAATTTCAAGAGAAAAGAATTCCAAGTACAACCATTTAACAAGTTCAAAAGGTCATATGATGTCATCACTGTTGTTTCCTCAAGCTGCAGCTTCATAAACTTGTTAAAAGTGCCTAAATAGGCTCATGCACAACAGAAGTTTTTCTAGTGAAGAAAAAAGCATTTTCGGCAGGAAATTCAGGTCTTGAAGCTTTTAGAGTTTACAGAAAGGGAAAAAAAAACACTCAAGCTGCATTGTCAGTGCATGTCATGAATCTCCACAATGTTTACAGTCACACAGAGCACCAGTTTCCTCATAAACAGCCAAAACGTAGCAAATATAGTTATAAAGGGTACAACATATATAACTATAGAAATAAGGAAATAAATGAAACACATTTCTCATTATTATCTAAAGGTTTTAAATTTGTACCTAAAAGGAAAGTGGATATAGGTAAAGTACTAATTGACTTAAAATTATTTTTGAGGAAAAAAAACTGTGAGCTTTTCTTTAAAGGACAGAATACAAACTCACGAGGTATGGAGGAATTAAGAAGGAAAAGCACATTCAACTCACAAGTACACACACAATTAAAAAAATTGAGTTAATAATGGAGAGAAAAATAAGATCAGAACTTTCTAAGAGAACGATGGGGTACAATATAACAAAGGAAGAAAACAAATTATTAAATGAAATGAAAGAGGACACTACCTTAAGAGTGATGAGACCGGATAAAGGAGGGGGGACGGTGCTTATGGGCCAAATGGTGTATGAAAGATGATGGACATATTGGAGAATACAAATAGATACGTCAGAGATTCAGTTAATGAAATAAATATAGGTAATAGAAAAATCTACCTAATTTTAAATGACTTACTGTTGGAAGGACTAATGAGTATAGAAACTTTTAAGTTTTTGTACATATAAAAAACAAAAATAACAACCATCTTTGGGATTCCAAAGGTGCACAAAGATATAGAAGACCCACCTATGAGGCCTATAGTGTCCTCAGAAGGGTTTATAACAGCACCTTTAGCCAGATGGTTGGACACTAAGCTTAAAGACATGGCGTTAAGAAGTCAGGGTGTAGTAAAAGATTCTTGGAATCTATTACGTAGTATAACAAATGAGTTATATAATGAGAGAATGATTTTTATAACTATTGATATAATAGACTTATTCTCATCAATATGGTATGATGAAGAAATGAAATGGTTTGAGGAAGCCCTAACTAAGTATGGTAAGTTTAATAATGGAGATTTTTATCTTATTTTAACCTTGATGGAAATGGTTTTAAAAAATAATTTTATACATTATGAAGGGGAGTTTTTTAAACAAGTGCAGGGAGTAGTGATTGGGGCATGGGGGCAAGGTGTGACCCTACGTACGCCAACATAATTCTTTCAATTTGGGAGGAAAAATACATTATAAATTCCAAATATGTAAAATGTTGGAAACGCGCTACCTGGATGACATGTGTTTTTTATGGATAAGCTCTGAAAGCATGTTTTTTGAATTTTTAAACTATATATCAGAATCAACTGATTTTTTTACATTTTACATAAAAGATTAATAAAGACGAATTGTAATATCTGGACATTTCTATTAAGAAATGTGAAAGTACTTTCAGTTCAAAGATCTATAGGAAAGAAACTTTCTCAAATTCATATTTAACATACAATAGTGCACACCCCCTTCACCAGAAAAATGGAATAGTTAAGGGATAATATGTTAGGGGTAGTCGTATGACATCCAGAGAATGTGATTTTGATCAAGAATGTAAATGAGGGAAATGTTTATAGAAAGAGGTTATCCCAATGAATTTATAAAAAACAAAGAAAAAGAAGTTAGAAAAGGAAGGCAGGATAGATTTAAACCCATTTTGGGGGACAAAACAGGGCTTAATAAGGAAAAGGTTAGAACAGTGAATTTCGAGGGTGAAAGACATTTTGTGACAGATTATAATGGAGATGCAGTAAGAATAAGAAAATTGTTAGAAGAGTAATGGAATAGATTTGGTGAACTATCAGACTTGGAGAGTATTTTTGATAACCCTTTAAGCTGTACATACAGAAGGGGTAAAAGTGTAAAGGCTATATTAGAAGGTAAAAAAGATGGCCTTAAGCGTAAAGAGGGTAAAGTAGGGACCTTTAAATGTGGACAATGCTCCCAGTGCCCATATATCTACATGAGGGACACTATTCTGGTTAGCAGTATGGATAGACTTATTAGTAGTAGAGACTATGCGAATTGTGACACTAGTGGTATAGTGTACATTGAGCTTTGTGACCACTGTGAAGCATTTTATGTAGGTAAATCAGAAAGAAAGTTAAAAAACTGAATCTATGTGCATAACTATGAAATTAGAACAAAATGTACTAAAAATGCTCTTTACAGACATACAATAAGTTGTCAAGAAGGACAATTCAAATTTTTCATATTGGAAGTAATTCCAAAGGACATAAGAGGAGGTCCATGGGAGACTTCCACTGAATACAAAGAATTACTTTGGCAACTATCCCTGGAAGCTACTAGATTTCCAGGTCTGAATGATGCAGTTTATCTTGCCCCAGTATTAAAGTTAAGGGCCGCAAAGCTTAAGTGATTCTGGAAAAATGTATTCCTTTGGTCTAAAGAATAATAGGAATTGTTTACATTAACTTTACAAATACAACTTTCGCTTTTTAAAAAATGTAACACTACTTACTTGCCCTAGGTTTAAAGATAAGGACTGCAACATCAAAGTGTATGTGTAATAATTTATTTTGGTTCAAAAAGAGAAAAAAGAAAACATATGTCTTATACTCTTACTCTTTGTTTGTGTCTTTCAGCTTTTCCCAGTTAGGGATCGCCACAGCAGAACTCCGGTCCGCTAATGATTGACAGTTGATTTTTACGTACCGGCTTGCTAGGCCTGACGCACAACCTTCAACAAAGGTACGCCCATTCATGCATGTCTCCACGCCGGAGACGCTCTAGCTGAGAATCGTACCGGACAGCGTCTTACTGTAAACACTATTATTTGAACCATTTATTTAAAAAGCACCTGTATATGATTTTAATTCCATCTTTAGACACAAGATGGTGCTATTGTACAGAGGAATCGTTTTTTTTATCAGGTTTTTAACATGTACAAAACTAAACTGTATTTGTATTTGTATTTATTTATATTTAATAAAGTTTAGAAAATGTATTGCGGATATTTATATTGCCTCACAGCAAGAGGTTCTCCTGTTCGATTCTCAGCTGGAGTGCCTTCTGTATGGACTTTGCATGTCCTCCCCGCGGTCGAATGGCGTTCGAAAGACATGTGTAAATGGGCATGCCTTTGTTGAAGATTAGACATCGGGCTAGTGACTCAGCACCATAAATATCTACTGCCAATCATTAGCGGACCGGAGTTCCACTGTGGCGACCCCTAACCGGGAAAAGTCGAAAAGACAAACAAGCAAACAAACAAACATTGTGGATATTTATATATTTATATATGCATTTAGAACTGTTTTAAAGGAATGTTTTAAAGGATTTTTAAAAAAAAAAGTTTTATAGGGTTGAACATCTATTAAGTACATGTGACCACATTAAGAATATACACCAATTGGATAGCAGTATTAATTAAGTGGAGGGTATTTTAGGGGAAGAACTGTAAAAGGTATGCATTTCTATTTCATCTGAGGAAGTCATTAGAGGACGAAAACGCATCTGTAGTGATATTAGCATTTATGGTTTTATACTGAAGAAAGTGTGTTTTAATAAAGCTTGTTCGTGTAGAAAATACAAGTGGAGTCGTGCCTTGGTGGAATTGCTCTATTTCTCTTAGTTTCCTCACAAAACATCAACATCATGAAAAACGTAACCCTTTCATATAAAGACAGCTATTTAGAAGTAACAACAGTTGCCTCATATCAGAAATCATATTATAACTTTCCTCACTTATCTAGAGGAAAGCAGTTTTTAGTACTTAATAAATAAGCACCTATCCAGGCATGTCTAAGGGTCAGCTCCTGGTGATTTCTCCTGTCTACCTGATGAATCTGGGCATCTTGGGGCAGCGCAGCAATTGCCTCATGTACACAGACAACCCTCTCCTCCTACCATCTAACACTACAACCTGTGAGAGATGCACTTATATAGCCAAACTGGAAGCAAAGCTATCTTCACCCAAGACTGGACTAGACAGTCAAGAGGAGAAGGTAAACACTTGCACCACACCACACTCATCACATAGTCCCTCAAAACCTACACCACGAAAACACACACATAGAAACACAAAACACACACATACATTCACGGAGGCTGTCAATAAAAACCTGCCCAAGCATCAGGGACCTCCATAGCAGAAACACAAGCAAACTCCACCCCCCAACACAATCCAAATGACACGTAGCCCACAAACTCAGTGTGCCACTCAACCACAGCCCATAAGGCATAACAACGTACCCAACACTCTAGTCATAGGTGACTCTAGAGTCAGGCACACTGATGTTCCACTCACCAGGCTAAACAAGGAGAAAGTTACTGTCAGCTGCCTGTCAGGTGCCAGGATCCGCCACATAATGCACGCACTCAGGTCACTCCACAACAAGTACAAATATGACACTGTCATTGTCCATGTTGGTGTAAATGACCTGAGATATACCTCCTGGACTACATGAAAAAAGACATGGAGGAGCTCTCCGATCTTGTAGCCCAGGCAGGTATGACCCTAGCCCTAAGTAGCATCCTGCCATCACCCAGAATGATACCACAAACAAGGACAAAATGATTGACTTCAACAATTGGCTAAGCTTCTGGTGTCATTCTAAGGGGATCCAGTATTTGTCTGCCTGGGACAACATGAATGACAGACCACGATGCTTTGCCAGAGATGGCCTGCACCTGTCACCCCTGGGATTCCGGATATAGGCAAAGGCTCTTGCCACCCCTATAGTGCCTTTTTTAGGCAAGGTTCAAATGACAAATTCACCACCGTAACAGGTATAAGCAGGCAAAATCTGAGGGTAATGCTACTCAATGCTAGAAGTCTAAAGCTCAAAATGCACTCACTCGAGGCACTCCTTAAAATGGAGAACATCGACATCTGTGTAGTGACAGAGACCTGGTTCAAAGCTCCAGAGAGCACCCCTGCATTATCAGGCTATAATTCATACCACACCTTTCGGCCACCTAATCCGGAATGAAGCACTAAAGGTGGAAGCGTGTCCATATTTATTAAGGATATCCACACCTCCAGGCTAGTTGCACAGCATAATGCATCCGAGATTATCCAAGTGCAACTAACTCTGGACAAGACCGCAATCCAAATTGTAGCTTGCTACAGACCCCCCACCATGCCCCAGGATTCCCACTCCTCATTTCTTGATACACTGGAAAGTATTAGGGTACAACCCCACACCCTAATAATGGGCAATTTCAACTACCCCACCATTAACTGGGAAAACTACTCATGTACCAACTCTTTTGCTCAACGTTTTCTGGAATTCATAAATTCCAATGCCTTGGATAAACTTATTCACACCCCCACCAGGGGCAGCAATATCCTAGACCTGGTCATTACCAGCATGGGCAACTGGTGTTCCACACCAGAGGTCAATTCCTTGTTGGTCAGATCCGACCACAAGCTAATCACCCTAGACATCCACATCCCGCCCCCACCCCCAATTAAGGAAACCATCGTAAAAAACTTCTCCAAAGCCAACTTCACACTTCTTAAGACAGAAGTGGCAAACTTTATAACACCCATGCAGACAGACAATAGAGGTACAACTGCTGAATCCTACACAAATGCACTTTATAAGCACTTACACGAGTGCATGGATCATGCTATCCCTAATTGAAGATGCTATCCTCCAAAAAAACAAAGCCAATACGGTGGTCCTCTGCCATAAACAAACTCTACAACAGAAGAAAGAAACTGTTGCAAAAAAGAGTAAAATCCCATGACTGGAGGAACTCCCTGGTCAACCTCAGTAAGAAGCTGAGATCCTTCATAAAATCCTCCAAAGCTAGTTACGAAAACAAAATTGCCACTGATTCTAAAGACAACCACAAAGCATTCTATAGCTATGTCAAGAATCTCAATGGCAACACTCAGATCTGCTCTGAGTTACAGCACAATGGCACTAAATATACAGAACCAACTGATATTACCAACATCCTGGCAGATAGGTTCAGTTCTAACTTTACCCCCTTCTCACCCCCTAGAGGGCCCATCTCTATACCGGAAGAATGCAAAGTTCCTGTAATCACGGCTGCACAGGTAAAAAACACACTGTCCAAAGCCAAGAACACAGCATCCATGAGACCTGACAGTATCCCAGGCTGCGTTCTACACGAACTACAGAATGAACTGGCACCCTACCTAAGTACCATGTTCAATCATAGCCTCACCTCAGGCTTTTTGCCCACTGAATGGCGCACAGCGATGGTTATCCCACTCCACAAAGGGGGAGGCATGACGGACCCCAGGAACTAACATCCCATTAGCCTGACAAGTCTGGTCTGCAATGTCATGATGTATCATCATGAAACTCATAAACAAAGACATTGGTAATCTCCAAACTCTGGACCCTACCCAGTCCGGGTTTGTAAAAGGCAGATCATGTCTCCTAAACCTGATTGACTTCTTTGAAGCAGTCACCAAAGCCATAGATGAGGGTAAGGTGGTTCACACAGCTTATCTAGATCTCACCAAGGCTTTCAACACCACCCCCCACTCTGGAATTATAGATAAGCTCACTAAACTAGGTATAAATCCCTATGTCACAAGATGGGTTGCCAACTGGCTCATGGACAGAACCCACACTGTAAAAGAAGCAGACTCCAAATCCGACTTCAGACCAGTGACAAGTGGAGTACAACAGGGTTAAGTCCTGGGTCCTCGCCTGTTTGGTATCTACTTCTCTGAAGTATAGGCTAACACATAAGGTCTTTAGCTAACAAAGTTTGCAGATGACTGCAAACTAGGAGTCATAATCGAAACTCCTAATGATGTGGACATACTACAAAAGGGCCTCACTGAGACAGATGCCTGGTGTCAAAGCCATGGCCTGAAGCTCAGTGCCAAGAAGTGTATTGTCAGCCCCTTTGGTAAAAACTCTGTACCCATGAACTACCACATAAGTGGTAGTCTACTTAATGCCGAAAGTGTGATAAGAGACCTTGGGACACAGGTGGACAGTAATCTCTCCTTTGATAATCACATCGCCACAGTGGTCAGGAAATCCTTCTACATGGCTCACCTCATCACAAAAGATTTCTCATCCAGAAAAAAAGAGGTCATTGTTCCCCTCTACTCATCACTCATTAGCCCCATTATAGAGTACAACGCCCCTTTTGGTATGTACCTCACAAGACATCTACAACAACTGGAAAGGCCACAGAAATACCTCACAAAGAGGATTACTGGCCTTAAACAGATGCCCTATGCAGACAGTCTAAAAAAACTCCAGCTTTACTCTGTCGCATATCGCCTACTCAGAGGCGATCTCTGCCTAACATACAAAGCTATGTCAAACCCAGAGCTGTTGGACATGCTTCACTTAAAGAAATCCCAATCCCTTCGAGCTACATGCTTTAGGGACCTAAACCTTGTCACCACAACAAACTGAACATGCTGGAGGGATAGATTCCTGTACCAGAGACTTCCCATTCTCTGGAACAGACTACCTATCTATGTCAAACAAAGCTCCTCATCAGCACTCTTCAAGAAAAATCTTGATGACTAGATGGGAAATAGGAAATTCACCCCAGGGATCACTTCTGTGGCTCTGCTCGACAGGGGCACAGGAAAATAATTTTCTTGGGTGACGAAAGCCAGGTTACCTTTTTGGCTAGGCTTATATAGCCCAAGGGCTAATAGCCTAGTACCTACCTATGAACCTATGAACCTATAATGTTTCAATCATTTGCCAACTAGTTAACCAGACCAGAGAGAGAAAAGAAAAAAAGAAAAGAAAAAAAAGGAACCCAATATATATATATATATATATATATATATATATATATATATATATATATGTTATATTTAGCTATCTATAAAACAATATTAATGTACTGTATTAATGTTTATATGTATCTAAACAAAGAGTCTAAAACATCTAGTTAGAAACACTAATCAGACACACCTTGTTACTCCACCGCTGACCCACTAGAAAAAACGGACTTTGGTATTAAGTCAAATTATGCTATTACTGAAGAATTAGAAGACATACATCATTTGTAGTTATTTAAAAGGGAAACATATGTAAAGTACTTATAATGGGGAAAAGAGAGAAAAGGAACATTAGTAACAAAAAAAGAATAAAAAAAGAAGATACAGAGAGAGAAAGAGAGAGAATGTTATTTAAATACTCAATACTATATGTAATTAGAAGAATTAGATATAGAAAGGAAAAAAGAAAGTTAATAGTAAAGATGATTCAAATTACCTTACAGCATAGAGACTTTCCAGAACCAAATTTATTATGATTCATAAAGCAAAGCATTTAAAATTAGAAAGAATTTATTCATTTGTCCTTTAGTTTCTTAGTTTTGTTTGCTCCTTCCTTCACAGACCATCCATTTTTTGTTGCCTGTCTCTTCAAACTCTGGGATGACATTCCATTTCTTCTTGTACGACAGTATTTTCTTCTTTTGGATACATTCTACTGCTTCTTTTAGGGAATCAAAGATCTTCACTCCTACTGGCAAAGTGATTTTTATTATTGCAGGAAGATACTTTGAGCTTTAATATTGGCTTTTTTCAAGGACTTAGAGGAACACATTCCTTTTTTCTGGATATGACTGTAGAGGTGTAGTCATTGTCAATATGAATAACGTTTTCACCCATTTTGATAGGGGAATTGGTCCAAACTGATTTCGGCACTAAGTTTTTGCTTTGCGAGGAAAGAAATCTAACTATTATAGACTTGGGGTTAGATGAACTCAGAGATGAAGCTGGATTTGCCAGGTACAGATGAGCCCTCTCAATTCCAAAAGAGAGGGATTCAGGCATGTTTAGTGCTGATGAAAACCACTTATTGAGGAATTGAATCATGTTAGCACCCTCTTCTTTCTCAGGAATTCCATATATTTTTTAAGTTATTCCTCCTTGATCTACTTTCAATGTCTTCCAGTTTCTCAATCAGCCTGGTGTTTTGTTTTGTTTCAGAAGAAATTCATTGTGATGTTCATTTTTTGTCAGTCTAGTATCTAGGTCAGTTACTGTTTCCTCTATGGCAAGAATCTGTTCAGATTGGTTTTCTTTACTATTCCATTTAATAGTTCCAGTTGTTTACTGCATTCTTGTTTGATAATATCCATTTTGTTTTCAAATTTGTCCATTTTTAGTGACAGTTCTTGGATGTTTGTTATTATAAGATGTAATTCTTTCCTCACTGCACTCTCCTGGTGTGGGTTCTTCAAGTTGCTCATTCTGAGATCTCCAGTAGAAAACTTCTTGACAGGAATAATTAAAAAATTATTTTGACTATGTATTATTGTTTAGAAAATAATAAAGAGTCTATGTTAATCTAACTTTTAGTATACTTTTAGTTAGATTTTGCTAAAAAATATTTCCTGTCAGGATATTAAAATCTAAGCAGAGCTATGGATTTCTGCTGCTATCAGACTGGTATCCTGGCCACGTCCCCCTGGGGAGATTTCTGAGGCAGTATTTTATAGGAAACATTGTAAATTAAAGTACTTATGATTGTACAGGGCAGTGTAAGATGCCTCACAAATATAATAAATAAATCTAAACGTCATAATTTAGCACTAAAACAGTGAAGCAGTTATCAGTGCACTAAAATATTAAACAATTGTATCAAAGGACTCAGCCTGGTGAGTACCTTAATGGGAGAAATTTTACAAAATGATAACTATATGCTTTTTGTTAACAGTTACTAAACAGAAAAAGGGATGGAATTATGTCAAATTATCAAAAGGGATAGACAACAATAGATATACTTGGTGGGAAAAAGGGAAAACTATTAGACCTTTAGCTCTGAGTTGACTGGCTGAGAACTGACATAATGCAACCACAAGTCCTGACCTAGCCTGATATATACTCACTACATAAGAATGAAACTAGGTTTTAATAAAAAAAGTTAGTCCACATTAATAGCAAAATATAGTTCAGCAGTAGTGGAGTTACAAATATAGGTTTAAAAATCATAGGTAAAGCAGATGCAGACAGTTAAAATAAACCTAAAAACAGATCAGGAAATAAAAAAATCTTCACTTATCCTTGTTGCTGAATGTAATGAAACATTTTCATTTATCATTGAAAACACATTCCCTTCTTGCATACACTGCATTTTGTTACTTTTTAATATCTGTTTTGGGTTTCTGTGACATAAGCATTTAAAACATGGAACATATATGTAACTGTCTGCAGTTGTCATGGTTTGTTTATCTTAATATTTTAGTTGTGGTAGATGTTCTTAGCTAGATTTTGTTCTCTTGAAAACGATCTTTCACAGAAGATAGTTTAAGCAGACAATAAATGATTAGATTCCCCTTACAAAAGGAGCTGTTACTATTCCATATTCTTTGTTTTGAGAAAGAAACATATTAACTGGAGACATTCATATACATAGGTTCATAGGTTCATAGGTTCATAGGTTTATACTAGGCTATCTGCCCTAAGGCATTTATAAGCCTAGCCCAAATTTTTGTGGCTTACGCCACCCCTTATATGAAAAAATACTGTGCCCATTAGTTTGTTGTGCCTCTGTCCAGCAGTGACACAGAGATGATTCCCGGGGTAAACCTACAATCTCCCATCCACAGGTCTAGATTTCTCTTGAACAGAGTCAGCGAGGTGCTCTGCCTCACATGGACCGGGATTTTATTCCACAGCATAGGGAGTCTCTGAGTGATAAATCTATCCCTCCAGCACGTCCTATTTATATCCGTGCTAAGGTTTAAGTCGCTTGCTCTAGTGGTTTTGGTGGATTTGGATTTTTGAGGTGGAGCATGTCCATTAATTCGGGTTGGACATGGCCTTGTATGTCAGGCACATGTCACCTCTGAGCAGGCGGTATGCGACTGAATAGAGCTGGAGTTTCTTCAATCTGGCAGCATATGACAGATTTTGGAGTCCCTTTATCCTTTTGGTGAGGAACTTTTGGGGTCTCTCCAATTGCTGCAGATGTCTGGTGAGATACATCCCGAATGGGGCATTGTACTCGATCATTGGTCTAATAAGTGAAGAGTACAGGGGAACAATGACCTCACTAGATCTGGATGCGAATCCCTTCATGATCAGGTGGGCAATGTAGAAGGTCTTTCTAACCACTTTAGCAATGTGAGTGTCAAAAGAAAGGCCACTGTCAACCTGGGTCCCCAGGTCCCTGATAACCTCTTCTGTGCTTAGTGGATTGCCACCTATATGGTAGCTTGGGGTTACCTTGTTTTTCCTGAAGGGTATGACTATACATTTTTTGGCGTTTAACTTCAGGCCATGGCTCTGGCACCAGCTATCTGTTTCCGTGAGTCCCTTCTGAAGGATATCCGTGTCCGATGCACTTTCCACTATGGCCCAGTTTGCAGTCATCTGCAAACTTTGTCAGCCAAAGTCCTCCCATGCTGGCCTGTACTTCTGAGAAGTAGATGCCAAACAATAGGGGCCAAGGACCGAGCCCTGTGGGACACCACTTGTAACCGGCTTGGAGTCTGACACAGCGCCAGCAACTCTAACCCTGTGGGTTCTGTCCTTAAGCCAGTTTGCAACCCATCTTGTGACATATGGGTTTACATTTAAGCTGGTAAGTTTTTCTACAATACCGAGTGGGGTATTGTGTGAAAGCCTTTGCAAGGTCAAGGTAGGCTGTATGGACTGCCTTTCCCTCATCAATGGCCTTGGTGACTGTTTCAAGAAGTCGACCAAGTTCAAAAGGCATGATCTTCCCTTGACAAAGCCAAACTGGGTCGGGTCCAATGTCTGCAAGTCCCCTATATCTTTGTTTATGAGCTCCATTATGATCCTCTCCATAGCTTTGCAGACTAGACTTGTTAAGCTTATGGGGCGGTAATTACCAGGGTCCGTGAGGCGCCGCCTTTGTGGAGTGGGACCACAGTTGCCGTCGCCACTCCTTGGGCACGTATCCTGTGGTAAGGCTGAGATTAAACAGCTGCCTTATGTGCGGGGTTAATTCCTCATTTAGCTCGTGTAGCACACAGCCGGGGACACCATCCGGTCCCATTGATGCTGTGTTTTTAGCTTTAGAGAGCAGCTTTCACCTGCGCATTTGAGATGTCCGGGAGGCTACACTCGGCTGGGATAGTTATCTCTCCTTTAGGGGAGAGGGGGTGAAGTTTGCACTGAACCTGTCTGCCAGTATGTTGGCAATGTCTGTGGGTTCAGTGATTTTGTATCATTTTGGACTAATTCTGAGCATATCTGGGAGTTTCCACCCAGGTTCCTAACATAGCTGAAAAAGGCCTTATGATTGTCCTTTGAATCCATGGCAATTTTCTCTCAAAATTGGCCTTAGTTGATTTTATGAGTGCTCGTATTTTTTACTAATAATGATCAGGGGTGACTTCCCTTTTATGGATTTTGTTCTATCATGTAATAGCTTTCTCCTCTTATTGTAAAGTTAGTTAATGGCTGGGGTCCACCAGACTGGACGTTTGCCCTTTGTGGAAAGAGTCTTGGTTTTATTTGGGATTGCCTGATCCATGCAGTCCTGGAGGTGTTCATAGAAGGCATTTGTAAGGGCTTCCGCAGCTTGGGTTGTGGTTTCCTCTGGCTCAGGGGCCTTGAAGGATACTACACCAGTCTTGAGTAGTGTGAAGTTTGCTTTAGAGAAGTTCTTCACTATGGTCTTTTTTGTTTGGGGTGGGGGCGGGATGTGGATTTCCAGTGAGATTAGTTTATGATCAGATCTCACCAATGAGGAATATACTTCCGGTGTGGAGCATTGTGTCCCCATGTTTGTGACAATGAGATCTAGTATATTTTCTCCTCTCGTGGGAACAGTGACTAGCTGTTCCATGGCATTTGAATTTATGAACTCCAGGAACCGTTGGGCTAGAAAGTTAGGGCTTGAGTAATGTTCCCAGTCTATATTCGGGTAGTTGAAGTCACCCAATATGATGGTGTTTGGAGATACATTTATACCCTCCAGTGTCTTCAGGAAGGCTGTGTGGGGTTCCTGAGTTTGAGAGGGTGGCCTGTAGCATGCTACAATTTGTAGAGCAGTTTTGCCTATGGTTAGTTGCACCTGGATGGTTTCCGAAGCTTCGTGCATTGCCACTTTGCTGCTTTAAACATGAACATAGCGAAGATAGTAATCCTCCAGTCTAAACTTAAAATAAATAGCACAAGAAAAAAAAAACAGCAAACATTTATTTAGTGCTTTCGTCCCACATACAACAAATTTCTTTAGGTTCTTAACATGGAAATTTGATTTTGCTGTTTTGGTTTTGATTTTAATCCTCTACATACTTCTCAACCTCTTAGCACAGGAAATCTGGACAAAGCCTGATAAAATGGGGGGAGAGAGGGTCAAAAAATAGGGACATATTTTAAATATTGCTCTTATAAACTAAGAAAGTTGAAATAATAACATGATTTGTCATAGCATGCATAAGGATATTAAGTTTGAGAATCAAATGTATATCATTATTTAGTGACTTCAGTCCTTAGATCATCCCAGTGATTTGCCAGAAAACAACAGATTTTATGAGAAACAGACCAAAAATATGAGAAAAAAATCTGGATAGTCTGTGAAAATCTAGACAATTGAGAGGTATGATGGTCTAGTTTACTCTTCCCTTACTTCTACAGAAAGCTTGTGTGGTAACTTTAGTTTTAGAAGATGCTTATTGGCTTGTAATCATTTGCAGAGGTCACAGAAGATTTCTTTGTTCATGACTAAGTCAGCAGCATGCTCAGTTCTTTCTTTTCCATGTTGGTCTAGCTACAAAACATTTTTGATTACTGCTGCATTTGTCCTAGTAATTGGAGCATAAACATTAGCCATCTCTGGATGACTCCCTCATTCAATCAAATATTAAGGAACACCTTAAATTTTGTGAATTTGTGACTTCCTTTCAAATTCCTTCAGATTCAAAATCACAGAGGAAAATCATGTTACACACCCTCAATATAAAACATTTCTTGGAGACTTGATGGATGTAGTAGACAGGCCTTTTTGATTTCAAGAAATTATATCAAATTTGATCATTCTTTTTCAGTCTGTTAGTAATCAAACTTTCCAGTTTCAAAGAAAGTTTCACAGTATCCTAGAACATGTGTCTTCTATTATTCTATAATTATTTTTTTCTCAAGTATTTTTATTGGAAAATAATCTTTAGCAATTCAAGTCAAAATATAAAGAAACTTACAACTCAAGATCTGCTATTATTCAGATGTCTCCAAACTACCCCAAAATATACTGAGAAAATTTATTTAATCTTAAATGAATTTTTGGAATCGGGATATAAGCTCTTCAGGAATAACTAATTCCTTGATTTTAATACTGATATGGGAATTGTCTTGGTGGATAGGAAATGTAGAAATTAATCATTAGTAATAATGTTTTCCTCCCTTCTTTGTAATGTTTTAAAAACAGATGAGTCTAGTACAGATTGTAAACAACACATGCATGACTTGACTTTTCAGGGTGTCTTGTTTCCTTCCCACTACGGTTGCACAACAGTATGAGAGAGCTTATTGGAGTGCAGTTCTCTGACAAAGTATGCCCACCAATTGTCTCTGCAGGTAATTCCCTATACCAGTAGGGTACTGTGGTTCATTAAAACACACAGAGAGTTCATTCTTAATAACTTATGCACACTGAGTATTGAGCTATGGGTGTTCACCTTGCCTTTGGAAACACTTAAGAGCATGGTTCATCTGCCCTGTTGCCAGACCATGTTAGAGGACAGTTTAAGAAAAAAATTCCATCTGGAGTGCAAGTGGTAACAACATGCACCAATTTTCTCAAAAACTAAAAAAAAAGTCAATGCTCAGCTTCATAGATTCTGATAAGAAGGTAAGATGCTCTTTGCCAAAAATAGATAAGTATGTTTTTGTGCCACTTCTCAAGTAGTTTTCATAAAAGTCAAGAAACAGTAAGAAATAGTTGGTTCTAGTAGTTCTCTTCTGACCAGTATATTTTTCTCCTATGGGATACTTGCGAGTATGTTCAGTTTCCTGTCAGGCATGACATAACTTTTCAGCAACTAGTTCAGATTTTGCATCAATCCTTCTACAGTCCAGTCCTTTCAGCTAAAAGGCAGATACTTTCTGGGGTTTTCTTTCTTTGAAATTAGTGCACATTATGCATGAGGTAAGAAAACCCAGCACCAGGTAATTTTGTGTCTTAAAGGAAAGGTTTGAGTTCTTGTGCAATTCAGAGGGTATTTCAAACGTCCAGATAGAGTTGCTTACAGATTTAGATTGCTTGTGTTATGATGGCAGTCTTAATTCACCTTACTGTTCATAGTGCACTGCATCTTTTTACACTTCCTGCATACCTTTACTGGAATGTAATGTCAGCATCTCATTGTGTTATGAATTGTTTTTGAAGGGAATTCTGAAGGGGTATTTGAATTATGTTGTAGAAAATTTGTTCAGAGCTCCCTTTTTCTTGAAAAGAAACTCTGTTGACTTACCTCACTTCTACAAAAAGCCATTCTGACTTGCAGGACTTAATGAATAAAGGATCTTAAGTCTTTCTGCTTATCAGTGGGAGTGGTAAGCATTGAGCAGCCTATCTGTCACTAGAGGAGTAGTTTCCACATCTAAAATTGTACCTTATTGGCCATTTGGGGCTGATTTCTATCCCTTTCAACTTTCTGCCTTAAAAACCCATGTTTGCGCTGGTTTGCACGAGTTTGGGCATCATGCAGTGCCATTTAGCTAGGATTAAAGTATTACGGGTGCCAGAAAGTCTTCTCTTGAAATTTTCCCTTAATACTAGCCAGTTTTTCAGTTTTAGCAAATACACCCTAGCCCAAAGTTTCCTAGAATTTATAAACTCAAATGCTATGGAACAACTTGTTACCACTCCCACAAGAGGAGAAAACATACTGGACCTGATCATCACCAACATGGGGACTCTATGCTCCAGACCAGAAGTGTATCCCTCACTGGTAAGATCAGACCATAAACTAATCTCACTGGATATTCACATCCCAACTCCACCCTCTGCCCAGAAAACCACAGTGAAAAACTTCTCTAAAGCAAATTTCACACTCCTCAAAACCGAGGTGGAATCCTTCAAAGCCCCCGGGCCAGTGGAAAATACGGCCCAGACCGCAGAATCCTTTATAAACGCATTCTATGAACACCTTCAGGAATGCATGGATCATGCGATCCCAAATAAAAACCAAGACCCAATCCTCCAAAGGCAGACGTCCTGTCTGGTGGACCCCAGCCATAAACAAACTATACAATAGAAGGAGGAAGATACTAAATGATAGAGCAAAATCCCAAAAAGGGAAGGCATCACTGATTAGTATTAGCAAAAAACTACGGGCACTCATAAAATTGTCTAAGGCCAGCTTCGAGAAAAATTGCACAGGACACTAAGGATAATCACAAGGCTTTCTTTAGTTATGTTAGGAACCTGGGTGGTAATTCCCAGATATGCTCAGAATTAGTCCAAAATGACAAAAAATACACTGAACCCACAGACATTGCCAACATCCTAGCTGACAGGTTCAGTGCAAACTCCCCCCCCTCCCCACCAAAACGGCAAATATCTATCCCAGCAGAGTGCTGCCCCCCTGACATCTCAGATGCTCAGGTAAGAGCCGCCCTCTCCAAAGCAAAAAACACAGCATCAATGGGACCAGACGGTGTCCCGGGCTGCATCCTACATGAACTCCAAGAAGAGCTAATCCCAAACATAAAACTACTGTTCAATCTCAGCCTTACTACAGGATATGTGCCCAAAGAGTGGCGTACAGCAACAGTGGTCTCTCTCCATAAAGGTGGTGCCTCAACGGATCCTGGAAACTATCGCCCCATAAGCCTGACTAGCTTGGTCTGCAAAGCTACGGAAAGGATCATCATGGACCTCATAAATAAAGATATTGGGGACCTACAGACACTGGATCCTACCCAGTTCGGCTTTGTTAAGGGCAGATCCTGCCTCTTAAACCTGGTTGATTTCTTTGAAACAGTCACCAAGGCCATTGACAAGGGGAAGGTGGTCCACACAGCCTACCTGGACCTAGCAAAAGCCTTCGATACAATACCCCACTCGGGCATTATAGATAAGCTCACCAGCTTAAATATAAATCCCTATGTCACTAGATGGATTGCAAACTGGCTCAAGGACAGAACCCACATGGTTAGAATTGCTGGAGCCATGTCAGACTCCAAACCAGTTACAAGTGGTGTCCCACAAGGCTCAGTCCTGGGACCTCTCTTGTTTGGTATATATTTCTCGGAGGTACAGGCCAACACGGAAGGACTGTGGCTGACCAAGTTCACAGATGACTGCAAACTGGGTGCCATAATCGACTCTCCAGCCGACACATGCATCCTCCAAAAGGACCTCATAGAAACAGACAACTGGTGCCAGAGCCATGGCCTCAAGCTAAATGCCAAAAAGTGTATAGTCATCCCCTTTGGCAAAAACAAAGTGCCCACAAATTACCACATAGGTGGTAATCCAGTACAGAAGAAGTAATTAGGGACCTGGGGACCCAAGTTGATAGCAATCTCTCATTTGACAACCATGTAGCCAAAGTGGTTAGAAAAACATTTTATATAGCCCACCTAATCATGAAGGGATTCACATCTAGATCAGGGGAGGTCATCGTGCCTCTTTACTCATCCCTCATCAGGCCCATAATTGAGTACAATGCCCCTTTTGGGATGTACCTTACCAGACACCTGCAGCAACTGGAAAGACCCCAAAAGTACCTCACCAAGAGGATCAAAGGGCTCAAACAGATGCCATATGTTGCCCAGTTAAAGAAACTCCAGCTCTACTCAGTGGCATACCGCCTGTTCAGAGGCGATCTGTGTCTGACGTATAAAGCCATGTCCAACCCAGAATTAATGGACATGCTGCACCTCAGAAAATCCAAATCCCATCGAGCTACGCGCTCGAGAGACTTGAACCTCAGCACTGAAATAAATAGGACATGCTGGAGGGACAGATTCATAACCCAGAGGTTCCCTTCACTCTGGAATAAAATCCCAGTCCAGGTTAGGCAGAGTCCCTCATTGACTCTCTTCAAGAGGAATCTTGATGAGTGGATGGGTGATCGTAGGTTTACCCCGGGTATCACTTCTGTGTCACTGTTAGACAGAGGCACATTATACTAACCTAGAAAAAGGGCATAGCAAAATAATTTTAAAATGGGTGACGAAAGCCAAACACATTCTGGCTAGGCTTATAAATGCCCTAGGGCAGATAGCCTAGTATGAACCTATGAACCTATGAACCTGATTCCTTGAGCTCAGCACTTGCT
This sequence comes from Protopterus annectens, assembly GCF_019279795.1. NCBI lineage: Eukaryota > Metazoa > Chordata > Ceratodontiformes > Protopteridae > Protopterus > Protopterus annectens. Next base: position 1,609,521,128 of record NC_056735.1, read on the forward strand.
CATTATAAGCACAAGATAGTCTCTAAATTGCTACAGCACTCAACTTTCCTTACTAGTAAAGAGGAAAACAGTTTTAGTACTTAAATAAATAAGCATTATCCAGGCATGTCTAAGGGTCAGTTCCTGATGTTTTTTCCTGTCTACCTGATGAATCTGGGCATCCTGGGGCAATGTAGCAATTGCCTCATGTACACAGACAACCCTCTCCTCCTATCACCCACCACTACAACCTGTGAGAGATACAGTTATATAGCCAAACTGGAAGCCAAGCTCTCTCCAGCCAAGACTGGACTGGTCAGTAAAGAGTAGAAGGTAACCACCTGCACCACACCACACTCAGCACATAGTCCTTCAAAACCTACACTATAAAAACCCACACATAGTAACACAAAACACAGACCTACATTTGTGGAGGCTCTTAATAAAACTCTGTGCAAGCAACAGAGACCTCCAAAGCTGAAACTCAAGCAACCCCCCCCCCCCAACACAACCCAAGTGACACATAGCTCACAAAACCAGTGTGCCACCCATCCTCAGCCCCTAAGGCAAAACAACATATCAAATGCACTAGTCATAGGTGACTATAGTCAGGTACACTAATGTCCCACTCACCAGGCTAAACAAGGAGAAAGTTACAGTCAGTTGCCTGTCAGGTGCCAGGATCCACCACATAATGCACACACTCAGGTCACTCCACAACAAGTACAAATATGACTCTGTCATTGTCCATGTTGGAGTGAATGACCTGAGACATACCTCCCTGGGCTACATGAAAAGAGACATGGAGGAGCTCTCAGATATTGTAGTCCAGGCAGGTATGACCCTAGCCCTGAGCAGCATCCTGCCATTGCTCAGAATGATACCACAAACAAGGACAAAATGATTGACTTCAACAATTGGCTAAGCTTCTGATGTAATTCTAAGGGGATCCAGTATCTGTCTGCCTAAGATGACATAATTGACAGACCACGATGCTTTGCCAGAGATGGCCTGCACCTGTCACCCCTGGGATTCTGGATATTGGCTAAGGCTCATGCCACCTCTATAGTGCCTTTGTTAGGCAAGGTTCAAATGACAAAATCAACACTGTAACAGGTACAAGCAAGCAAAATCTGAGGGTAATGCTATTCAATGCTAGAAGTCTAAACCTCAAAATGCACTCACTCAAGGCACTCCTTAAAATGGAGAACATTGACATCTGTGTAGTAACAGAAACCTGGCTCAAGGCTCAAGACAGCACCCCTTTACTACCAGGCTATAATTCATGCCACACCTTTCGGCCACCTAACCTGGACCAAAACACTAAAGGCGGAGGCATGTCCATATTCATTAAGGATATCCACACCTCCAGGCTAGTTGCCCAACATAATGCATCTGAAATTCTCCAAGTTAACACTGGGCAAGATTGCATTCCAAATTGTAGCTTGCTACAGATCCCCAACTGCACCCCAAGATTTCCACTCTACTTTTCTTAACATACTGGAAAATATTAAGGTACAACCCAATACCCTAATACTGGGTGACTTCAACTACCTCACCATTAGCTGGGAAAACTACTCATGTACCAATACATTTGCTCAATGTTTTTTGGAATTCATAAACTCCCAATGCCTTGGATCAACTTATCCATATCCCCACCAGGGGCAACAATATACTAGACCTGGTCATTACCAACATGGGTGACCGATGCTCCACACCAGAGGTCAGCTCCTCACATCCAACCATAAGCTAATCACCCAAGACATCCACATTCCTCCCCCACCCCCATTAAGGAAACCACCGTAAAAAACTTCTCCAAAGCCAACTTCATGCTACTTAAGACAGAATTGGCAAACTTCACGACACCCATGCAGATGGAAAATAGAAGTACGACCGCTGAATCTTACACCAATGCACTGTATGAACACATGCATGAGTGCATGGATCATGCCATCCCAAATAGAACCAAGACACTCTCCTCCAAAAAAAGAAAGTCAATCTGGTGGTCCCCTGCCATAAACAAAGTCTACAACAGAAGGAAGAAACTTTTGCAAAAAAAGAAAAAAGTCTCATGATTGGAAAAACTCCCTTGTCAGCCTCAGTAAGAAGATGAGATCCCTCATAAAATCATCCAAAGCTAGTTATGAAAACAAAATCACCACAGATTCTAAAGACAACCACAAGGCATTCTATAGTTATGTCAAGTACCTCAATGGCAACACTAAGATCTGCTCTGAGTTACAGCAAAATGGCACTAAATATACAGAACCAACTGACACTGCCAACATCCTGGCAGATAGGTTCAGTGCTAACTTAACCCCCCTCTCACCCCCTAAAAGGCGTATCTCAATACCGGAAGAATGCAAAGTCCCTGTAATCATGGCTGCACAGGTAAAAACCGCACTCTCCAAAGCCAATAATAGAACATCCATGGGACTAGACAACATCCCAGGCTGTGTTCTGCATGAATTACAAAACGAATTGGCACCCCACCTAAGTACCATATTCAGGCAGAGCTTCACTTCAGGCTTTGTGCCTACTGAATGGTGCACAGCTATGGTTATCACACTCCACAAGGGGGGAGCCACCAAGGACCCCAGGAACTACCGCCCCATTAGCCTGATGAGCCTGATCTGCAAGGCCATGGAATGTATCATCATGGAACTTCTAAACAAAGACATAGGTAACCCCCAAACTCTGGACCCCACCCAGTTTGGGTTTGTGAAAGTATATCATGTCTCCTAAACCTGACTTGACTTCTTTGAAGCAGTCACCAGAGCCATAGACGAGGGAAAGGTGGTTCACACAGCCTGTCTAGACCTTGCCAAGGCCTTCGACAGCATCCTCCACTCTGGAATCATAGATAAAGTCACTAAACTAGGCATAAACCCCTATGTCACATGATGGATTGCCAACTGACTCATGGACAGAACCCACACCGTGAAAGTAGCCGACTCCAAATCCAACTCCAGACCAGTGACAAGTGGAGTACCACAGGTTGCAGTCCTGGGTCCTCTCCTGTTTGGAATCTACTTCTCTGAAGTTCAGGGTAACACAGAGGGACTCTGGCTAACAAAGTTCGCAGATGACTGCAAACTAGGTGCCATTATTGAATCACCTAATGAAGTGGACATTCTACAAAAGGGCTTCACTGAGACAGATGCCTGGTGTCAAAGCCATGGCCTCAAGCTCAACACTAAAAATGCACTGTCATCCCCTTTGGGAAAAACTCTGTGCCCATGAACTACCACATAGGCGGTAGTCCACTTAACACCGGAAGTGTGATAAGAGACCTAGGGACACATGTGGACAGCAGTCTCTCCTTTGATAACCACATCACTACAGTAGTCAAGAAATCCTTCTACATGGCACACCTCATCACAAAAGGTTTCTCATCCAAAAAAAAGAGGTCCTTATTCCTCTCTATTCATCCTTCATTAGACCTATTATATAGTACAATGCCCCATTTGGTATGTACCTCACACAACATCTACAACAACTGGAAAGGCTGCAGAAATACCTTACAAAGAGGATCACTGGCCTCAAACAGATGCCCTTTGCAAACTGTCTCAAAAAACTCCAGCTCTACTCCGTCACATATCGCTTACTCAGAGGTGATTTCTGCCTAACATACAAAGACCTGTTAAACCCAGAGCTGTTGGACATGCTACACTTAAAGAAATTCCAGTCCTTCCTTGCCACATGCTCCAGGGATCTAAACCCTGTCACCATAATAAACAGAAAATGCTGGAGGGATAGGTTCCTGTCCCAGAGACTTCCCATACTCTGGAACAGACTACCCATTCATACCAAACAGAATACCTCATTAGCCCTCTTTAAGAAAAATCTTGACGACTTGATAGAAAATAGGAAATTCACCCCGGGGATCACTTCTGTGGCTCTGCTCGACAGGAGCAGAGGAAAATACATTTTTTGGGTGGCAAAAGCCAGGGAATCTTTATGGCTAGGCTTATATAGGTCTTAGGGCCATTAGCATAGTACCTACCTGTGAACCTATGAACACATGGATTGTTTGATGTTCAACAGGTCTTCCTTTAACCCTACGGTCATGGTTACTATCATACTTTAACAAATATTCAATTTCCTTCCAGAATCACTTGCTCAGAATGAAAGTGAGACTCTTGTACCATAACTGGATCTCCAGAGATAACTGTGATGCATATTTTTTCTGGAAAACTTTATATTTCATTTACACCATAAACTCTGGCAGGTTAGTGGGAGAAGAACCCTGTCTAAACAGATAACAATTTGCATTCATTTTTTCATATGATGCCATTGGCAAGGCTTTACCAGGCCTTTTCAGCAGTTATTCTGCAACACATACTACTACTAAAGAAATTCCTAAAGAGGAGTTTCTGCAGAAGGTGTCTGCAAAATTGCAACCTGCCTGTAGCTCATACCTTCAAAAAAGTACAGTTGTGTACACTTACCATAAATGTAAATGTTCAAGTGTATTCACTGTTGCAGTCATCAAACTTGGGTCATTTGCCTGCAGGTAGCCCTCAGTCGGCCTGAATACCAGAGTCTTGGGATTTCTGTGTCGGATGCTGTCGCTTCTTCCATGACGTCAGGTCGTCAGGGGTATAAAACAGGCAGCCGATGCCATTACATCAGTTTTTCTTGCCCCAGATGTCATGAGCCCCCAAATAGGAAGCTAGTATATGGTGTGGAACACCACCAGTAAAACGTAAATACCACTGCCATAACAAATGGCCATATAGAGGATAGGTATAAAGGATAGAACAAAACAGGAGGCTGGAGGGAGGGAAATCAGGACTGCAACAGTGAATACACTCGAACATCTACATTTATGGTAAGTGTACACAACTATACTATGTTCTTCGTGTTTCACTGTTGCAGTCATCACACTTGGGTTGATTCCCAAAGCTGAGGAAGGGTGGAGGCAGTCAAGAGGAGTTAGGGCTGGCTAGCAAGCCCTGCAAGACTGCTGTAGCAAATCCAGCTCTGGATTTAAAAAAATAGGTAAGTGGTAATGCTTGGTGAAGGTGTGTGCAGAACTCCAGGCTGCAGCTTCCAGAATGTCCCTGGTAGAGATTCCCCTGAGAAATGCTGTAGAGGTGGAAGTAGTCCTAATGGAATGTGTTCTGATCCCCTGTGGGGTAGGTTTTCCATGGTGCTTGTAGCAGAAATGGATGCAGTGTGCTATCCATTTGGAAATGGTTTGCTTTAAAATGGCCTTGCCCTCTGCCCCTGTAGCAAAGCTGACTAGCAGCTGGTCAGATTTTTCTGAAAGGTTTAGTCCTGTCAAGGTAGAACCTGAGCTGTTTGTGCACATCCAATGAGTGCAGGATCCTTTCCCCTTTATTCTGAGGATTAGGGAAGAAGGTTGGCAAATCCTTTCCCCTTTATTTTGAAGATTAGGGAAGAAGGTTGGCAAATGGATGGCTTGGATTACATCCACACTGGAGACCACCTTAGGCATAAAGGATGGGTTAGTCCTGATGGAAACCCTGTCAGCACTGAAAATAATGAAGGGTTCCACAGCCATTAGTGCCTGAAACTCAGACACTCTTCTAGCTGAGGTAATGGCTAAAAGCAAGGCTGTTTTCCAAGAAAGGAATTTTAACTCTGCTGAAGATGCAGGTTCAAAAGGGGGAAGTGTGAGCTTTTCCAGTACAAAGTTAAGGTCGGAGGCAGGGATGGGTGCTCTCCTAGGGGGCCTTAAGTTGTTAGCCCCTCTCAGGAACTGTTTGATGAGAGGGTGAGAGAATAGAGGTGGCTCAGTATTATAATGAGCTGAGATGGCTGAGGCATGAATCTTAATGGAGGAGAAGCATAGTCCTCTGTGGAGTGGCTCTGCTGGGTAATCAAGGATTTGAGGTAAGGAGGGCACAGCTGTGTCCTTTCCTTGAGACTGATTCCAAGAACAATATCTTTTTCATTTTTCAGCATAGGATTTCCTAGTACTAGGCCTTCTGGCCTCAAGAATGACATCCAGTACCTGTTTGCTGAGGGTTGCTGGTGGAGTATTCAGGGGATAAGCCAGGCTGCAAGGTTTAGGGTTTGCAGCTGTGGATGTAAAATTTATTCCTCCTGCTGAGACAGCAGGGAAGGTGTCTGATGACGGTTCCAGGGTGGCACTGTTGTCAGACTGCATAAGAGTGAGTACCAGTGCTGGCATGGCCAGTCTGGGGCAATAAGAATTGTCCTTGGGCTGTCCTGTCTGATCTTGAGTAGTACCTTTGAGAAGAGGGGCAGAGGTGGAAAGGCATAAATTGAGAGGTTTTCCCATTTGAAGGATAAGGCATCCACCTTCCAGGCCCTGCTGTGAGGGTTCCAGGTGCAACATTTGGTCAACTGGTGGTTCTTGGGGGAGGCAAAGAGGTCCACCTCCGGTGTCCCCCACCTCTGGATTAGAAGGTTGAAGGTGTTGGGCTCCAATTTCCACTCATGCGGGTCCAGGAGATTTCTGCTTAAGTCGTCTGTCAGTGAATTCTATTTGCCTGACAGGAATTGAGCTTGTAGATGCACTTAGTTGCTCAAGGCAGTGTTCCACAGGGCCATGGCTAACCTACAGAGTGGGTAATAATGGGTTCCCCCCTGCTTGTTTATGTACCACATAACTGTGGTGTTGTCTGTTTTTATCAGCATCTGTCCTGGAAGGATTAGGTATTTGAAGGCTGTCAGAGCATACTGTACAGCTAACATCTGTTTTTGATTGATGTGCAGGAGGATTTGTTCTGCGCTCCACTTGCCCTGAATGCGTTTGCCTGCCATGTGAGCCCCCCATGCATAGACTGATGCATCTGTAGTCAGGATTTGGATGGCAAGGGGTTCAGTGAAAGGCAGTCCCTTGTTGTGGTTGCATGCTTCTGCCCACCAAAGGAACTCTGCCCTTAGACAAGGTATGATAGGAATGACTGTTTCCAGGTCCTGGGAATGTTGGCACCAAAGACTTTTTAAATACCATTGAAGTTTCCTCATATGCAGTCTTGCATATGAAATTAGCAGAATGCACGAGGCCATGAACCCTAGGGCTTGCAGTATTTTCCTTGCAGAGAGCTGAGTTTTGGTAGCCATTTGTTTGAAGTAGTTGTTCAAATAGACCTGTTTTTCTGGAGTGAGAAATGCCATCTGGAAAGTTGTGTTCAAGCTTGCTCCCAGGAATACAATTTTTGACTGGGCACCAGTTGTGATTTCTTTTCATTGATGGTGTACCCCGATGAAGATAGGAGTCTTTTTACAAATGTCAGGTGCTGAAGTAGCAATTCCTGACTGTCCACCTGAATCAGGCAATCGTCCAAGTATGGAATATTTTGATATTTCTCTACCCGCAGTATGCAATGGCTGGAGCCAGGCACTTTCTGAATACTCTGGGCACAGTAGATAAGCCAAAGGGAAGTGCAGAGAACTGATAGTGCATAGAGCCTGCCCAGAAGCGTAGATATCTCCTGCAAGACTCCCTTATGGGGATGTGCAGATAAACTTCTTTTAAGTCTAGGGTAACTAGACAGGCATCCTTGGATAGCATAATGAGAAGCTGTTTCAGAGTTAGCATTTTTAATTTTGGGACCACCAGAAAGGTGTTGAGAATGGATAGATCTAGGATTGGGTGCCAGGAGCCCTCTTTTCTGGGCACCAGGAACAGTCTGGAGTAGAAACTCTGTCCCCTTTGTTCTACTGGAACAGGTCATATGGCCCTGATATTGAGCAGGGAATGTACTTGCTTTTGAGCCTCTGTCCACTGGTTTGGAGGAAGGTCTGGAAACCTGCTTGGGGTTGGCAGTGAATGGAAGTAGAATCTGTACCCCTGGGATACAATGTTTAGAACCCATCGGTCCTGAGTAATGGACATCCAGTTTTTGGCATGAAGGGCAAGTTTTCCTCCTGGGGCACAAGTGGTTGGGCAGGGCTCTGAAGGATAATTGTAAAGTCATTGTGAACTTTTTCCATAAGGGGGTGGCTTACCACTCCCTGTTTTTGAGGTGGGAACACTCCATTGTTTAGATCTCTGCATACCCTGAGACTGTAGTCTTGGTGGTCTGGTTCCCCTGTTTTTGGACTGAGAAGGCCTGGAAGGGGCTGGAAAGGAACAGTTTTTCTAGAAGGCTATTGCCTTCTGAATCTAGGTGGCTGCACTTGTAAAAATTCTTTAGCAGATTGCCTAGATTTAGCTTTTTCTTCCATCTTTTTAAGAACCTCTTCTGCTTTGGTGCCAAACAAACGGTCCTGATTTAAAGGAGCATCTAGTAATTTTGATTTGACATGGTCTGGCAAGGTTTGTTCCTTCAGCCAAGCATGCCTTCTCAGTACAGACCCAGTGACTGCAGCCCTGCAAGATGCTACTAGGGCATCAAAGCCACACTGCAAAGTATGCTTACTAACTTGGTGTGCAGAATGCATTAACTCTTGTAAATTTTTATTTTCTGCACAATCTGGAAATAACAACATGTTTTGTTTAATTAGTTCCATAATGTGTTGCTGGTACTTCAACATGTGAAACTGGCAATTCAATGCCCTGATGGCAAGAGTTGCAGAGGTATATAGCTTCTTACCCCATCATCTAAAGCTCTGGAATCCCTGTCTGAAGGGGTCGGGTTTTTGGCTGAAGTAGGCTTAATACCTTTAGGTCCCTGAGAAATGGTCTCTGGATCCACAGTAGGATTCTTAGAGAAATTTGTGAGAATCAGGTGCTTTGTAGTACATGTCAGGTTTTCTAGGGGCCGGTGGTAAATTGTCTGGAGTAAGACTGGATTCCATGAAGACATAATCTACAACATCCAGGACAGGGGGTATAGCTAGAGGTCTGTGCTAAGGCAACTCTAAAAATTCTCTGAGTCTCTTTTTGGACTGAGGATAGTCCTGGCATTCCCAGCGGAAATGCTCTCTTAAAGTATGCAAGGTTTCACCAAAAGAAAAATCCTCTGGAGGGGAGGCAGAGGGAATGGATTCCTCTGCATCTGAATCCTCAAAGGCTGATAAGGGTATCAGAAGGGTAAGAGTCATCGGACTTCTGGTCTGTAGAATCAGAACAAACTCAGTCCTTTGTCTCTTAGCAGGGGAATGCTGGCTTCCCCTAATTAGGGTGATAAGGTCTTCAGCCATTCTAAGCATTTGTTTTTGTGGCAGAAGCTTGAGCATGCACTTTGGTCGTCAGTTTTCTGGGTGTAGTGCGTACTCTGGGCCTGAGAAACTCAGTAGTTTTAGCTAAAAACAAAGTTGTCAGTTTAATGTGAACATCGGAATACAGCCTCAGAAGCTGGTGCCTGCACAGCGGCTCCAGATCCATCCAAGGTAGAGACATCCGCAGGTTCTATAGTCGAAGAAGCATCTCGCAGCATACCGGACTCCGAATGGGTCTTAGCAGAGGCTCGAAGATCTGTAGAAGTGGGCATCAGGGGCTACAAAGGTGTCTCACTGAGTACTGGCGGACTGGCGACTAGCTTAACGGAAGCATTGTCGGCAGTTTTGGACCTATGCAGTCTGTCTCTGTCTTTATCTTTACACTTTTTCAGAAGATCAGTAGTTGGATGGCTTATTGAAGCCATTTCGGAATATGGGAAAATGAGTGCGAAAGAATTTAGCGACAAAAATAGCCCAATGACGAATGGTTCAGGCGTAAAACAAGGCACAAAACTGACAGTGAGGGACATTGTGGTCTGGGCCTAAACAGGTGATGCAGTAAGAATGAAAATCTCTGTGAGGTATTTGCTTTCCACAGGCAAGATAATTGTTAACTTTTCTGACATTGGTTAGAGCAAGAAAAAAGAATCCCCAATGGGGTACTTAGCTTTAGAAGACTTCAGGTTTGAAACTCGAAAAACAAAAATTTCAGGTAGTGGCCAACAGACACTTGCGAACTGCTTCTGCTTCGGGCTCCTTCTCGGCAAGAAAGACTGACGTAATGGCATCGGCTGCCTGTTTTATACCCCTGATGACCTGACATCATGGAAGAAGTGACAGCATCTGACGCAGAAATCCCAAGACTATGGTATTCGGGTCGACTGAGGGCTACCTGCAGGCAAATAACCCAAGTGTGATGACTGCAACAGTGAAACACAAAGAACATCATTGCAAACTGGCTGCTCAGTGCAAAGCAAGATGCTTTGTAATTCCTGTGATTGAACATATGTTAGCAGATGCATCCTCCTTTTAGTATTTCACAACTTAAATTTATAGTCTATACCCATGAAAAGGATAGAATAGTCAAATTTCACTTGTGAGGAAATCATCACAATGATATGGCTACACTATGCTTTGCCTGACTTAACATTAGCACCCAATCCCCCTTCTTTCTTTTAACCTAAATTTATGTTTGTCTTCATATAGTAATACTGTGTGAAGAGAGTCACTAACAGACTTTGGTCCACTTGTTGTGCCTTAAACATATATAATATATTGTATATGAATATACGGTTTACTATGAGAATGCCGAGTGCACAGTCGGCGAATGTCAAACCTCATGTGGTTGATTCCCGTATTGTCAACCTGCAATACTATGGGTGCGCAACTTAGCAAATGACGCTGTACATTCATACACATGTCACTGGAGTTTTGACTACAGATCGCAGTACAGAGGGGAGTGGGAAATTATCCTTTAATCCACTGTAGTGTGATCTCAGAGTTGGAATATATTATTTGCAGGGGGCACAGCCTCCCACATGGGGGATGCAAGGGAGCTTGCCCCCCTGCAAAAACATTACAGTCCATGATATGCAGTAGTGAAGTCCAAAACATAATGTCGAATACTAATGTTTTGCTATATGCACTTCGACATTATGTCCTAATTAATATGGATCATGTCACACATCTGAATCGAAGATCTGAATGTATTTTGTTCTTAATTTCGATACTATCATAGTAATATACATATATATATATATATATATATATATATATATATGGGTCCCTATGACTTCGTCGACAATTCATTTCACTGACACTCATTTCGTCGACAGTTCATTTCGTCGACAGAAAGACGTGTCCCCTTCCCCAATGTTAGGTGGGGGGCTGTGCCCCCCACACCCCCCCTAACTATATATATCAACTCCAGGGTTGCACAACATTGGGGAAGGGGGCACATCTTTCTGTCGACGAAATGAACTGTCGACGAAATGAGTGTCAGTGAAATGAATTGTCGACGAAGTCATAGGGACCCATATATGGATATATATATATATATATATATATATATATATATATATATATATATATATACACATATATATGTGTGTGTGTGTGAAATTATATGCAGGGTCTTGACTGTTGAGATAATCTCCATATATTAAGCATCTGTCAATTGTTACCAATTTATTCACCATTACTGAATTGTGAGGTGAGGCAGCTTAGCCATAATCTGCTCTAAAAGTTTATAGAAGGGCATAGGTGGTCTTTTAATTAGGTACTGACTAAAGCATTTTCTTGTCACTGTCTATATGATTTCCACTGTAAATATTCCAGATTTATAGGAACCATCCCTCCTATTAGTGAGCCATGTGAAAGAAATGAAGGTTTTACTCAGTATTGGTTGAAATATGAAGCAGTACAGTGACTGGCCATAGGCTGCAACTGCAGGAAACACTGATTTATGTATTCATCACGACATCTGGGGAGTAGCATAATCTATGCAAAGACGAGGATAAAGGACATTTATTTAAAACATTCACTGTTATGATGAGTTTCTGTCACACATGCAATTTCTTATTGCAGATTCAGGAGATGCTCATTTATTTCTAGACAAATTTGAGAAGACTATGAAAGCAGCTATCAAATAATTAACTAAGTGTGATTTCTGTCATCAGTACTGTATATTTTAAATGTTCCTTTATGACTACCTGATAACATAATACAGGTCTAGGCTTGAACACAGGTTTCATAATTTTCAACATTACTTAAATTAGTAATGGTACAATTTGTACTTTGCTTTGAAAACTGAACTCATCTTCCTGTAAGAAGGCCCATGAGTATGATAATTATTTTGCTATATTCTACTGATTACTTTTAATTACTTCTTATGTTTCTATAATACTTCTGAGATTCACAGTGCATGTTTGTAAAATATTTAGTTATGGGCTCATGCAAGTATTTTACCAAATCAGCCATAACAACCTGAAGGTTCTGTCTTTATAATATCATGATGATCTTCATCAGATTTGCTTGGCACATGAGGTTTTATTGCAGTCACCGTTGGGAAAAGCTCTAAAAGAAAACAAAAGATTTTTGTCAAAAAAAAAAATATTTTCAATATTGCCTGAAGTTATTTTGCAGTTAGAGTACCTTCTCCTAATACTATATTTACATGATATGAAATAATTATTTATCTTACCACATAAAGTTATATTTTACTCCATGTAAATCTGCAGCAGAAAACAGGATCAACAAATGCCTTCAGAATACAAAATGGTCCTTAAAACACATTCAGAGTTACTGTGCTTGCCTGATAGATGTGTAAACTCATACAAGAATGACTATAATGTATTTTATTTCTGAGTATGCCTAAATATTTAATTAGGGCATTAAAAAAGAAAAGGATACAGAGGCACACACACACACACACACACACACACACACACACACACACACACACACACACACACACACACTTACCGTTATATTTTCCACAAAAATATTAGATTTCTTACCATAGTCTGGCTCTGCTCTGTCCCCTAGTTCTTTCTCCAGGACACTTTCTATTAGAAACATAGAATACCATTTCAAAATCATATTCCATATAGAATATGTATTAAAGCACATGATATTGTCATTGATTAAAAATGAGTTAACTTAAGTGATTCTTTCTACATGAAATTCAAGAATACATTCACTTTGTTTGTAATATACTGCTTGAAGTGAAAAATTCAGTTAACATACTATAAAGTAAACAGATTCTTAAATGTATTTCTTCTTTTAAATGGACTCTATGTAAAAGAAACATTTGTCTGACTTTAACAGGATCAGATTTATTTTGTTCTGTTCCTGCATTTTAATGCCATGTAACAATAACTGCATGAATGCAGAACACAGTTCATTGTATATTTTTAAATGTGTAATATTTCCTGCACAAACAACAAACCCACATAGTTGCATCTCAAGCAATTTTAGTAGTCATAAATATATATTTTTCCATTCCACAAATATTTAGCAACAGCTTCAACAACCACTAAATTTATGATTACAACCACATTCAGGCAAGCTCATGGAAAGCAAAGTACTTGAAATATACGGACTGAAACCAAAGAAAGAGAGAACTCACTTTCCAACATTATCTTTTTTGGGGGGGACTCCTGAACCTGTAGGGAACAATAAACTATGGAGTCACTGAACCTCAGTAAAAGGGGACGAGTGTGAAGGCAACAGCCCTGCTCAATGAAAGTATGTTTTTCCCCAGATGTAATTATTGTAAAAGCACTGCTGGACCCCATGGAAAGATAAAGTACAATCTGTATCTATATTGCCACAACATAAAACCAAGCTTCATTTCCTTCCTCAACTTTCATTTGATGGTTCCAACATACACCTCCGCAATTTTGTTTACATTCTTTTTTTTCATCTTGTGTATTCCTTTCAAACATTTGTAACATTAATTGTGTTATTGTCTTCCTATTTTCTTTTCCCACGTCATCCACCTTTCTCTGCCTGCATCCTTCAAGTTACAGACTAGATAGCTCTTTTTCCATCTTACCAATATCTTTACTTATTTATTTATTTTTATTTTATTTTACATTTGTTTACCGGGGAAGTCTGACTGGGCCAATGGCCAGTTTTTAGCAGAGGCCCAGGTGGAAAAGCTCCAAAATAAAAAAAACATTACAAGAATCTTTAACACTGCAAGAAAATGACATTACAGAATCAGAAAATAAAACATGACAAGAAATAAGGATACATATAAGAAATAAGAAATTTTAAACAATAACCACAGTGCAATAACAGTTATTCCAAAGACAATGCATAGATGATGTAAGTGGAATATTAATAAGCATAGGTTGTAAACTTATAAGAGAGGATTCTTAGTAGGAATTGTTTGAGCAGAACTTAGGGACTAAACAGTCTGGTTCATAAAGGGAGAAGATGTGCAGCAGAGGAGGAAGCTGATACTAGTTAGATATACACGGTTTATGTGAGAGTAGAGATAGCGAGATTAGGTGGTCAGAAAATGTAAAATATGTACACTAAGAAAATTGTAAAATGGGTTGAGAGAAAATAAGAGTGATAGTATCTGGAGGAGGTAAGACAAATTAGGGTGTGTACAGTAAGAATATTATGTGGGCTGAGGGAAAATAAAAGTGGCAATACCCAGTTAAGAATAGCTAGAAAAATGAGTTTGGCTGAGTTAGTTAGCTGGGTAATAGAGTTGGGTTTCTTAACCTGAGTCAGAACATGTACAAATCCATGAACTCTTTACGTGGGATCTGAGAAGGTTATTTGTTGACTGTAGACCTAATGTTTAGAGGTAAGTTGTTCCTGGTTTTAGCCTAACTCTTTACTGTATTACCCACTCCTACTATCTCATTTTGAATTAAATGGGCTCTAATCTTCTCATCTTATTTCCAAACATTCTTTTCAGCTCATTAACCCACATCAAAGCACTGTTTGACTGGTAACTACTCCAAGTCACATGGGTGGGGCCCACTCTCCTTTTCCACATCACCAACTCTTTGCTGCCTTCTTCATAGGTTCATAGGTGTTTACTAGGCTAATGACCACAAGGGCCTTTTTAAGCCTAGCAATGCATTCCAAATCTCTGACAAGTTGTGGTACTCTTGATAAGTGTAAGCAGGTGCTTGGATGAAGATTCATTTACAAGTAGGGGCCTGGGAGATGAACAATTTACAGGTTGCCTGTGCCCATTACAGACATAGGTGCCAAAACAGGGATGAATTTCCTGTTTCCCATCCAACTGTTCTAGTTACACATTTATTTATTTATTTATTTTTTTATTTTACATTTGTTGACCGGGCTAGTCTAGCTGGAGATATTTCCATTTTCAGTAGAGGCCCGGGGAGAAAAGCTCCACAGAGAATACAATAAAGAAAAACATCATTGTGTTTCAAAGAAAGTTCGTAAAAGACAAAAACTAACAACTCTACAGTTCCCTATTATTACTAAGTGAGCTAGTTACTAACTCACACAGTTGCAGTCCAAAAAACCTTATACAAACATAAAATACTTTGTATGATAAAGATACTAAATGAAATAATTACTACCACACACAGTTATAGTCCAAAAAACATTATATAAAGATAACAATACTTTGTATGATAATGATACAGGTAGTAAGTAAAAGAAAAGAGAGCTAAGAATAAGGGAAATTGGAAGGGATTAGTTATGGAAAGGAGAGCAAGTAAGACAGTCAACAAGCAAAGAAGTAATTAGGAAGACAAGTGGGAGTAGAAGAAGAAAGCCATGTGGAGGATAGAGTCAGCGAGAAGTAGGAGGTAGTTATCAAGTAGAGTATAAGTAGTGGAAGGTTAATCAGGTTTACTACAGGAGCACAGCCAGTGGTTTTGGAAGTGCAGTTTAATGTTTTGTTTGAAAAGAGGCAATGATGTAATCTTTGTTATGTTGCTAGGTAATAAATTCCATTTTGTACCTACCGAATTGGTAAAAAGGGAGTCACCAGCAGTGTTATTTGATTTTATAGAACTAGCCAATAGTTTACTAGAGGAGCAGAGAGAGTTAAGATTGTTATAGGGGATTATGAGTTGAGAGAGTATAGGGGTGTTCTTTGGTTGGTACAGAATTTTATGGGCAATAGTGAGTTGTTGGATTGCAAGATAGTTTTGAAACTCTAGCCAGCCTAGTGGTTTCAGGTTGAGACAGTGATGTGTTCTGTAGGGGTTACCTGTAGCGAAGCGAGCAATGTTATTGTAGCAGATAGCCAATTTGGTAAGGTTGTTTTTCTTGAGGTTGGTAAAGATGGGAGAAGCATAGAGAAGAGTGGAAAGAAGATGGGAGTGAGCAATCCTAGTTCTAGAGGAAGGTGTTAGAAATGGTCTAATACGACATAAGGATCCTATTTTCCCATTGACAAGTTTTATGGAGTTGTTAATGTGTTGGTTGAAAGAGAGATTATTATCAATTGTAATACCTAACAGTTTAGTGGTAGAGTTGGGAGAGATGACAGTGGCATTGTTAGAGGAGATGGTGAAGTTTAAGGGGGCGGGGTCCTGGAAGTGGGGGTAAAGAGGAGAAGTTTAGTTTTTTTAGCATTTAATAAGAGGAATTGACTAGAGAACCATGTTTCGACGGTATTAAAGATTTTTTGAGTATGAGATATAAGTTCTGAGGTGGAAGATGCTGAGCAGATGAGTGTAGAATCATCGGCATATTGAATGCAGGTAGCTTGAGGGATTATTGTTTGGAGATCATTAATGAAGAGGGAAAAGAGAAGTGGGCCAAGAATAGAGCCTTGAGGAACTCCGATAGAAACAGGCAAAAGAGAAGAAATGTGGTTATTCCAGAGAACTGCTTGTTTTCTGTTTGTGAGATAAGAAGTAAACCATCTAATGGCAGGGATATCAAAAGATAGGGATTCAAGATTATTGATTAATAAAGAGTGGTTAACCATATCGAATGCTTTGGAGAGGTCAATGAAGATGGCAGAAGAGAGTAGGTTGTTGTTACGGTTCAGATTAATATTGTCTACAAAGGAAAGGAGGGCAGTAGTAGTACTATGATATGGTCTGAAGCCATGTTGACAGTTAGCTATGATGTTGTGGAGAGAGAGGTGTTGTACAAGCTGATGGTGGATACATTTCTCCATAATTTTGGCCAGAGGAGAGAGGAGAGCAATAGGTCTATAGTTGGAGTAGTCTATGGAGTTACCACCTTTATGGAGTGGGATAATGTGAGAGACCTTCCATATATCTGGGATGATACCTTCTTTGATTGTCCTATTTATGAGAATAGAAATAGGATATGCGATAGCCTTGACAGCTTTTTGTAGAAAGAGTAAAGGGAGCTTGTCAGCAGAGGGGGTACACGGTTTTAGTTTGAGAAGGAGTCTGTATATGTAAGATGTAGAGATAGGATGTAGAGAGAATTTAAAGGAAGAGTTTGTAAGGTTACATGGTGAGTGTGAGTTGTTAGTATTCAATTGTTTAGTAAGAGCTTGTATGGTTTCAGTGAAGAATGTGTTGAAAGCATCTGCAGTTTGTTGAGGGGTATCAGGATCAGCATTAAGTGGGGAAGGTGTTTTAGAACTTCCTGGGGAGAGGAGTCTATTGACTGAAGACCAGAAAAGTTTAGAATTATTAAGGTGAGTTTGTTGTAGATTGAAGTAGAATTTTTTTTTGTCAGCTATTATTGCCTTTTTGGTTAGATTTCTAAGCTGGCGGAAGTGTAGAAGATCAGGGTTATTTCTGTGGGATCTCCATGTGGCCCAGACTTTATTTCTATTGAGAATAAGTTTTTTGGTTTCATGGGAGAGCCAGGGGGCTGCATTTGATTTAATTCTAATGATACGTTCAGGAGCATGTATGTCAAGAATGGATAAAAAAGTAGAGTTAAAGTATAGTACTGCATTTTCAAGAGGAAGTGTTTTTAAGGGGTTCCAGTTACATACACTAAGTTCAGACTGAAACAGTTCTGGATTAAAATGTTTGATGGTGCGTATGTTTCTTATAGTGCAGGGGTTTACACAATCAGCCTTTTCCCTTGTTATGAATGTTAAGGAGTGAACGCTAACATCATCTGGCAAGGTTCCTACTTTGTAACTATCTTTGACTTTGTTTATGAGAATCCAGTCTAAAATGCTTTCTCTATTACTATGTTTGTTGAGCCTAGTAGTTGAAGTAATGGTTTGGGTAAAACCATGGAGGTTGATATGAGAAGAAGGATTATCAGCATTAATGCTATTCCAGTCTATGTTCAGGTCACCTAGTATAATGGTTTCTTGGGGATATGTGGCAGATACATGAATTGGGTTAGAGAGGAACTCTGCCTCACATGGATGGGAAGCTTGTTCCAGATAATCTGTGGGATACCTACCTGTCTCTTCAGCAGGTCCTATTTATATCACAGTTGAGGTTTAACTCTTTAAAAATGAGTAATTCTGGTGCTTTGTTTTGTGGATATTCATGAGGCCCATCAGAGTGGTGTCTGACAATGCACTGTATGCCAGACATAGATCTCCCCTTACTTGCCTGTAGGAGACAGACTACAGGAATATGGCTTTGAGGTGGTCTGCACAGGACATGTTACTTATGCCCTATATTCTTTTAATGAGGAACCTCGGTGGACATTCCATTTGTTGGATATGCCTGGTTAGGTACCTAGCAAGGGAACACTGTACTCAATGATAGGTCTGATTGATGTCATTATCATCTGTATATTAATCTTAGGTGATTGTTACATACAGACATAGTCTTAAGAGTCTCTTTTTTTTCTCTTTCTCTCTGACTTTCCTTTATCACGTTCTCCATTTTCTCTTTCTTCCAGTCTTTTGTTGTATTTTTTTTCTTATTTTAGAGCAAGGCTATGCACAGTACCTTCTGTTCTGTTTTAAAGAGTTCTTGTATAATAGCCTATGCTGTCTGTCCCTGACATCTTTCATTTGCTCCAGAGGATGTCTTGGCTCTCTGCTCTATATTTGTTTATCTTCTTTCTGGGATTGCTTTATGGAATCTACTGTATTGTAAAGGAATTTCACTTTTTATTTAAACCATATTTTATGGGCCTATCTTCAAAGTTAAGGCAAACCTTTCCATTGTTTATCTCTCTTAGAAAGCCTTTCACTGCAGCTATGTTATTAGAGTCATCCAATCTTTTATATCAGCTCGCCCCTTTCCTTTCCCTGGTAACTACTTCTTTGTCTGGCTCTGGGGCACAAGTGGATGGTGTCCTGACTGTGACCCAAACAACCAAGGCTCAGTTAGCATCCCTGGCACTGGAAGATCCAGGAAGGGAGGTGGGAGGGGTAAAGGAGCATGTCCATTAACCTTTCATGGGCTTGAGGTGAGCAGAGTTCTGAGTACACTGACACATACAGAGATGACCTTGTGTCATGGGAGAGGTGCAAAGCTGCTTAGAGGAAATGTTACTGGCAGAAGTGAAAGAACGCTCTTCATGGACAACTCAAATGCATGCCCCAACCCAGACATAATCTGATCCATGCAGAGAGGAAACAGAAAATACTCAAACCACCACTATGGACATCTTTACCTCACAGATACAAAGTACAGGGTTTGATTCTAATTTTTTATTATTGGCTAGGATTTTAACAGTCTACTGATTAATAGCATAGTATTTACCAATATTTTAGGAAAGAGGAGCTGGCATAATGGTTACACAGTTTGATTCTGATCTCTGGTTATTGGCTAGGTTTGTAATAGTCTACAGATCAGCAACCTAATATTTGCCCATAAACCCATTACTTTACAGTAACTACCTCAATCGTGATTCCTCTAGGTAGGCTCTTACTCCATAAAGGGAACAAATGGGGTGATAAACCAAAAGAAGGCATGATGACCATCAGACATTTAGGACAAAAAAAAAACTTTTACTTACATATGCTTAATCCAGGCCAAATCTGAAACTTCTGTCTCCTGCTCATTTTTCTAACAACATTATATGCTACCACATGCCAGTTTATATCAGGCCATTTATGCTTGCTGTTTTCATACCAATTTTAATTTATATGACTTAACTGGCTAGCTTCTTACCCTCCATGTATATAAGCATATCTCATATTTTCTAAAGTTCTTCAACAGATCTAAAATATAGTTAAAATAGTAGATGTCTTAAGTCATTCATACTACAGAAGTTTATTTATTCATCTTGGGGTCCTAACTTACACCACTCATACTCAGTCCCTTAAACCTTCTTAGCTTGATTCATAATAAAGTAAGAAAAGGGTGGTATCCTGCAGCAGATAAGAGTAAAAGGATTTTTTTTAATGCAGTGAATAGTAAATTGTTTATCTTTCCTAACCCATGCTTGCAGGGCTCTTGAACATGTTATACCCTGCTCCCATGCATGTTGTTACTACCACTGCATATCTATTCCAACCCTTTATCTATTAAAGTGCATTAGAGAATGGGCAACCTGCAGATCGCACCCTCATCTCAGTATGAACATTCTCCAGCAGGGTGTAAATCCACAGGTAATGCCCACTGAAAAACAAGTCTGCCTCTTCGTCATGGAGCTTGGACTGAAAAAAAGGTAACGTCCTCCATTATTTTACGCTCACTAAGCTGCACTATTGCTGTTTAGCAAGTGCAAAATAAAAAATAGCAACATAAAAAGTGTGTGCACGCGAGCGTGTGTGTGTGTGTGTGTGTGTGTGTGTGTGTGTGTGTGTGTGTGTGTGTGTGTGTGTGTGTGTGTGGGTGTGTGTGCACGTGTGTGCGCGTGTTTGTTTGTGTGTGTGTGTGTTGCCATCTGCCTGCATGAGTGAATGCGTGCATGAAGCAGAAGAGACTGTGTGTGTGTGTGTGTGTGTGTGTGTGTGTGTGTGTGTGTGTGTGTGTGTGTGTGTGTGTGTGTGTGTGTGTTGCCATCTGCCTGTATGAGTGAATGCGTGCATGAAGCAGAAGAGACTGTGTGTGTATGTGTGTGTGTGTGTGTGTGTGTGTGTGTGTGTGTGTGTGTGTGTGTGTGTGTGTGTGTGTGTGTGTGTGTGTGCGTGTTGCCATCTGCCTGTATGAGTGAATGCGTGCATGTAGCAGAAGAGACTGTGTGTGTGTGTGTGTGTGTGTGTGTGTGTGTGTGTGTGTGTGTGTGTGTGCGTGTTGCCATCTGCCTGTATGAGTGAATGCGTGCATGAAGCAGAAGAGACTGTGTGTGTGTGTGTGTGTGTGTGTGTGTGTGTGTGTGTGTGTGTGTTGCCATCTGCCTGTATGAGTGAATGCGTGCATGAAGCAGAAGAGACTGTGTGTGTGTGTGTGTGTGTGTGTGTGTGTGTGCGTGTGTGTGTGCATGTGTGTGTCTGTGTGTGTGTGTGTGTGTGTGTGTGTGTGTGTGCGTGTGTGTGTGCATGTGTGTGTGTGTGTGTGTGTGTGTGTGTGTGTGTGTGTGTGTGTGTGTGTGTGTGTGTGAGACAGAGACAAAGAGAGAAAGAAAGTGAAGAGTGAGCGCAATCGGACGATCCCTGGCAGCAGCATCACATAAGAGGTTTATGTACATCTCAACCTCTCAGCTTAAGAAATCTGGGCAGATCCACAAATAACGGGGAAACAAAGGACGAAATATAGGCACGGATTTTAAATATTGCTCTTATAAATTTAGAAACTTGCTACAATAACAGTGTTTCCATTAGCATGTATTTTCTGAAGGGTACGAAGTCTGAAACTCAAATGTCTGTCATTACTTAATGAATTTGATCCCCAGTGATTTCACAGAACACTACAAATTTTATGAGGACTAGAATTTGATCCCCAGTGATTTCACAGAACACTACAAATTTTATGAGGACTAGACCAACCATATAAGCCACAAATCTGGATATTATACAAAAATCTGGACAGTTGAGAGATATGCTCTCGACTCTCATCTCAAAATAACTGGATTAGCATAAAGTACGAGGGGGGGAGGGCAACTGCTCAAAACAGGAACATATTTTACTTGAATATAGGGATTTGTGTTAGTATGCATTTCCTGAAGCACAGGTGTGTCTATGAGAGACAGAGAGTGAATGAGCTGGACTACTGGCAGCAGCAACAGTAAAGAAGGTCACATACCTCTGGACCTTTCAGCTGAAGAAATCTGGATAAATCCTAAAATAAAGTGAGAACGAAGGCTCAAAAATAGAAAGGGATTTTAATTATCGCTCTTATAAAATTATAAATTTGCTGAAATAAAAGATTTCTGTTAGCATGAATTTTCTGAAGAAAATAAAAGTCTAAAACTCAAATGTATGTCAGTATTTAGTAACTTCAATCTCCAATGACTGCCAACAAACCAAACGTCTTTTGAGTAAGGGACCAAAAAATAAAGTAAATAACTGAATATTTTGTTTAAAGTGTTATATTTTGGATGTAAAATGCTTCCTCCTACACCATTAACATATACTACAGCAAGTTTGTAACATTAGACAAAACTATTTTACATCAAAAATATATTAAAAATATATAGTAATAAAAAATAACAAGTAAGTAAAACACAACAATTTTACAGACAGCCCATTCCCTAAGCACAATAATGTCTTCCAGAGTGTGTGTTGCTGTGGGAATAATGCTCTTTCAAGGGTATAGAGGCCATCCGCCTGTAGCGTCAGTCCTCAGAACACTCCTGGGTGGGTATTATTTCCACCATAACACACACTCTGTCAGGCATTATTGCATGTATAGTATACATGGCCATGACATTCTCATCTTACAGTCTCCACTAAGAGGGTACTCTAGATGTATTCAACCTCCAAATACCACCAAGACAGGAGAGCTGATATTGGCTGCTCAGTTTCCCACACTCTTCCCTAGCTATTTCCTCAGGTGACTAGGTAGTCCTGATACTTATTATTATTATTATTATTATTATTATTACAGTATTTATTGTTTGGGTTTGTCCAACAAAGTGTATGGTGAATTTTCAGGGGAGATATAAGGTAATATTTATAAAGACTATGGAAAATGTGTCTACTATTGTGTATAAACTTCCCTTTTTTATCTTCTAGTAGTTGTTATTGGATTTATATCTACCAGATCTACCAGCTACTGAAGCAGATGGTCACTCCATTTAAAGTTTTATTAAAATGACAATACCATGCTCTTTTTCACTTTTAATTTACCTCACAGAGATTTCTTCATATTTCTCCATTTAGCCATCAGTTTTATAAATCCTTCTCAATTTCTTTAATATTTGTCTCTGTTCTGCTTTCTAATAACCCAAGCACCTTTTGGCCCATTATTTAGTCTGCTCAATGCAATAATCAGTAACTGTGCTCATCCATCTAGTCCTTCTCTGCACACATTCACACACATACATGACATTGCTTGTACAGTACATAATAGTTTTGATAACGAAGTAATTTTAAATTTAACACCTTCCAATGTAAACATTTTCCAAATTATAATTATTCCTCTAAAGTTCTTAATTATTTCAACATTACCAGTGAATGGAGTACTTGTAAGTTTTTAAATATATGACTCAAAACCATTTAATCTATTACAATCCCAGTTATATTTACTTTTCTATAATTATTATATATTCACCCCATTGATATTTCAATTTAGACGGTCTTTCAAAGTTTTGTAAAGAAACACATGAATGTACTATAGCTGCATTAATGCTAGTAAGTATTAATGATGTTCCATCTGTGAATAGAGAAGATGATGACTGATAGTCATCATTTATTTTAAAACCCACATATTTCATATTGTCATATGAAATTTGCTTATGGCTTCAGTGTTCCATCGCTGTTAAAAACAAAAGGTGAAAGACAACAACTGTCTTCAGTTGTTTTTGATATTTTTTGGACTGTGATACATAAATTGTGATTTTTCTATATATGTAAGATAAAGAATGACTACATAATTAATATGACTTTGGAAAGCCTAATGATTTTAAAGCTTTGAATCAATACTAGCAATCTGAGACTCAAAATATTTTTGATATATACACTAATAACAAATAATCTTAAATTAATGATCAAAATATTTTTAATATATACACTAATAACAAATAATCTTAAATTAATGATATTAGAATAGTCTGTTGAATTTATTATTATTATGCTTTGGAACTGAGAATCCTGAGTTCATCTTCCAAAAATAAGTGCTGCTTCATTTTACTCTGTCAAAGATGGCAAATTGTTTCTAATTCAATTCTTTGGATACAGTTTGAATTAAAATGTTATAATCTGTATGTAACAAATAAAGTGGTTGATAGGATAAACATATTTTTTTATTCCTTATCTTACTTCAGTATTAGAGCAATTACACTGGTATCTCAACTATTTGTACAATGACCTCTATAACTGAGAGCCAGTCTCAAAAAAATGTGTTCTACAAATAAATTAAATAACAAAAGGAAATAATGAACCAGAGCTCATATTAACAACTCCTTCATAAAGACTGCAGAACCATTTTCTGTTTCCCACTGGGGGTCATGTTAACACATAAATAGTAAGTAAGTGGTATGAATAGAGCTCTAGGCTGTGCTTTGCTTTTCCTTGAAGGCTGTGTGTCTTTTCTTGGTGAGAAATTTAATTGACATTTACACAAGGATTATCCCAGAAGGTAGGGTGAGTACATGACCATTTAACATTATTCACAGAAAAAAAAGATGTCATGTTTAATGTATGTAAATGGAAAAATGTTAATATGGTTTGCTTTCTTTTCTATTAATGTATGTTTGCCTATGCCTTAAGTGATACTTTAATAAAGGTGCTTAAAAAAACTTTGCAACTTTATCATTCTCAGCTTAAGTAACTATCATTCATAAAGTAAATTTGCATAATATGCACATTTACTAAGCTTTTTAAAGACCCCATTCACCAAAATAACAAAGATGAAATAAATAGTTGCATACTGTATGAATGATAATAAACAAGATTACCATAAATAATTCAGCCCGTAGTTGGTGAGAGGCAGAACACTTCCTATGATATTTTTATTTGTCCCTTAATTTTGTTAAAGTATCATTTAAGGTACTTCCCACATAAATTATATTCAAGTTTTTTGCAAGCTACTTTTCTATCATACCTCCAGCATGGCTCTTTGTTTTTATTTTTCTTTCTTTAGTATAATTACTTTCCCCCAGTAGTCTTTTTCTCATCCTTTCAAAGACTAATAGCTCCAGTCCATTTTTTGGGACAAATGAAACAGTTTCTTGAAGACTGTTAAAATGTTTGTTATATTTGTCAGAAATGTTTTAACACTGTGGGATAAAGAGTTTGAGTTTTAATTATATATTTTTAAAATTTCAACAAAGACCCACATGCTTTTTGTTCTTCTACATTTTTGAAGGAAAATCATTATCAAATCTTATGTTGCTGTTACCCATTTCAATAATACGCTTCGCCCAAGCTGTTTTAAGGGCTAATTCTTTATCAAGTTAAGAAAACAAATCACACTAAGATATCCTATCTCATTACCATAAGATAGCAGTTCCACGTTTGTGGCTGACCAAGTCTGCAGATAACTGCAAACTTGGAGCCATCATAAACTCCCCAGAGGACATCATGATCCTACAAGATGCCCTGTCTCAAACACATATTGGCACCAAAACCATGGACTGAAACTAAATACCAACAAATATATAATAATATAATTTGGCAAGTATAACACCCTTTGAAATTATTGCATTGATAACACCCCTCTAAAAACTGATCCTGTAGTTAGAGATCTGGAAACATATGTTGACAATGTCCCTTGCTCACAATGTACCCATTATCATAACGAAGTCCTATTTCACTGCACAGTTTATATCAAATTTTATGAAGTCTTGATCCAGGAATATAACTGTTCCTCTGTACTCAGCACTCATTAAGCTGACTATTGAGTATAATGCCCTTTTTGGTATGAACCTATGCAAACACTTGTCACAGTTAGAATGAACACAATGCTTCCTCATCAAAAAATCAAGGGCCTAAATAATAAAAAAAAAATATGCAGACTGTCTCAAAGGCTTGTCTCTCTTCTTGGCATCATACAGGCTATTGAGAGGTAATGTCTGACTCATGTATACAGCCTCAACGTCCTCTGTTCTGTCAGACCTGTTACACATTCAGCAAGCCCAATGGTATCAGAAGCACACACTGAAGGCACTTCAATCTGTTTTGTAGGATTAAAAGAACATGCTGGAGGGATGTGTATCTATGACAGAGAAGACCACTTCTTTGGAACCACTTCCCCTCCACATAAAGCAGAGTTACTCTATGCAAACATGACTTGAACGAATGAATGAGAATCAACAAATTCATTCTTGGTTTAGCACCAAAGGCTAGCGGAACTGTGTAAGTGCCCAACATATACTTGTGTGGTTCATCTTTGGAAAATCATATTGCAAAATATAAGGGTTAATGATTACCATAGGAATGCTGGGCTAGGCTTCTTAAGATCCTCAAAGATCAATAGCTTAGTAATTACATATTAACCAATGAACATATGATATATTCAATGTAGCCCATTTCAAACCCCTGTGGACACAGTCTCACCAGTCTCACACTCGTTCGCTCACACAGACACACACACACACATATCAGCCACAGTTAGTACTCTGCATTATAGCAAACCAGTAACTACTTGAAATGTATAAAAACAAAAGTAAACAGAGCACACTGCCAAAAATACAAACTGGGAGGGACACTGTACGGCAAGCCAAGAAAAGTGTCAGCCAAGTCAAGATTAAAATAATAATTTAATTGAGCGCATTTGTTTCAAGTGTGAAACTTCTTTAGAATAACAAACCAACAAACAAATTCACTTTAAATACATGACATCATTAATCACATGACACATGAAAGAAAAAACAAACAGATACAGCTAATAAAGCTTCACATAAGCCTCAAAGATTTAGCTGTACCTTTATTTCAATGTCTTAATATTAATGTAAAATTCTTATTCAAGTTTTTAATGTTGTTTCCCCTTTCCCCAACCCTAAGCCTACACCTTAACATTATTAAAATCTTCCAGTAACACTGCCACTATTCAGACAAATTTGAGGCTAGTGTCGCAATAGGGGTTTAGTTTTTATATCAGTAGAGGAAATAGTTTTTCCTCTCTCGATATTATTGTTTTAGTTTTTTTTGTTTTCACTGTTGTGTATGATTGAATTATTGCCTGTGTTTTACATACACTGGGGGCTTTCAGTCATACACAATATATATATATATATATATATATATATATATATATATATATATATATGTTGTGATACCCCTGCACTGGCCCAGTAATCAAGGAGCCTCAATCCTCACCATTGGCAACAGCTAGGGGATGTACACATTGGAAGGATGACAAGTACACACATAGTAAAGTGCAATTTCCCTTAAGAGCACACAGAGATCACAGTCAGTCTGAGGCTGGTTTCTCCCTCTCTCTCCAGATCCCAGTAAGACTCCCCACTGGCACTGCTATAAGGTTGAGATCTCAGCCGAGTGGTCAAGCCAAAACCTCCAGCACCATCTCTGTCCAACCAGTGCTTTTTGTCCCTGCCCAAGTAGCTGACACATACACACTTTGAGATTTGGATTATATGCAAACACAAACACACACACACACACACACACACACACACACACACACACACACACACACACACACACACACACACCTAGGGAAGGCTGGCACAGGTTTACTAGCTATGCCCCCTTCTGCCCAGACTATATAAGGAAGTTTCTACTGCCACCAAACCCTACTTATCAGCTACTATAAGGCCCTTACAAAGGGTGTCCAATCCTACTGTGTTATGTTACTATTATCCAAATGGTAGTGTGACCAAGACTTGCAAGGCTATTTAGGAGTGGCCTGTACAGTGTCACCAAATACATAAGATCTTCAATATGTCTCACAAATATCAGCAAGAAAAATAGGTTTAACTATATTTAATAATAAATAATAAAAGAACAAGACAATACTCAGTCAATCAACACAGTTACTTCAGAGTTCAAAATCATAAAAAAATATAAAAAACAACATTGCAGGACAGTCTCAAATAAATACGGAAAACATCTAAACTAATCTTTACTATATTCCTGTCTATATCTAAGAGAGATACTATGCCCTAAATCTTACTTACAGAACAACACGAAGGCAGAAGTGCAGATGATGATGATGAGTGGATGTTCTTGCTAGGTGTAAGACAAAATACAAAATGCACAGTCTCTGCCTGAAAGAGTTCTTAAATCAATATCAAATATTACTGCTGGGTTAGCTTGGATGACACCACTTTTTGTCACCTGGCTTTAATTCCCAGGCTAAACAGGAACTTAACAGAATTTACATCTCTCTGTGTGAGAAATACTATCTCTCAGAACTGTGCAGCTGCTAGGAAGTCTTAAAGCAATAAAACACTTTTACATTTTAAACCTAGTAACTTCTTCTCTCCAAGGCAATAGAAAAAAAAATTCTAGCTCTAGACATCCTGTCTCCTTGCTGCATTGAAACTAATGTTTATAATACATCATAAAGCACTTCATTTCAACTCATTTGCTTGAAGTTTTGTAAGTTAATATTTTACGTTCCATCAGGGTATGCTGTAGTTACATTCTTGAAGCTCAGTATATAACATACAGTTCTGTATAAATCATATAAATATTCATAAATGACATAAAATTATTTACAAAATTCCAGATAGCTGGGGTGGCAGTATCACATTTCTCCCTGCCGAAAACTCAAGCTAGGTCTTCAAGTGCCCCTTGAAAAACGTTGCTTGAGATGGTTGAGCCTATTTGGGAATACCTTACTCCATTCCCTGCCTTGACATTCCATCTGCATTGGCATTGCTAACCCCACTGCAGTGTTGCACTGTCATATCATATGCTTGCAACCCTAGGCTTCACCTTAGTAACTTGGCATTTTGCTGTCTGGCTCAATGTAGCCATGCTAGGGGATTGTGGTCTGTAACTATAGTGAATTTCCTTCCATACAGATAAGGCTGAAGTTTCTGCAGTGCTCACACTATGGCTAGGCATTCCTTTTCTACAGCTGTATAACATTCCTCCCAGAGATGGAGCTTATAGCTGAGATATAACACTAGGTGCTCTTCTCCCTCTGAGGAAACCTGGCTAAGTACAGTCCCCACCCCATGGTTTAAAGCATCCACCTGCACAGGAAATTCTTTGCTGTAATCTGGGCTGGCTAACACAGGGGATCCTCCCAAAGCTCCTTTAAGCTTCTGTAATGCCTGTTCAAATGCTGGGGTCCACACTACCTTATCTCACCTGTTTTTCATTGTCAGGTCTGTGAGGGGAGCAGTTATGGTACTATAACTGGGGACAAACTTTCTGTAGTACCCTGCTGCCCCTAAGAATGTCCTCACCTGCTTTTTGGTTAAAGGGTCAGGCCATGGCTGAATGGCTTCCACTTTGAC
Organism: Protopterus annectens; assembly: GCF_019279795.1. NCBI lineage: Eukaryota > Metazoa > Chordata > Ceratodontiformes > Protopteridae > Protopterus > Protopterus annectens. Next base: position 1,609,550,057 of record NC_056735.1, read on the forward strand.
AGTTTCTGGCCTGATCTTACCACTCCCCACTCTGTGTCTCAGGTAGGAGACCTCTGCCATACCCACCTGACATTTGCTGGGATTATTGGTCAACCCTGCCCTCTGTAGTCTGCCCAGCACCTCCCTAACATGCTGAAGGTACTCTTGCCAGGAATTGCTGTAGACAACAATATCATCTAGGTAAGCAAGGCAAACTGTCCTGCTCCTGCTAGGATACAATCTACCAGCCTCTGGAAAGTCACTGGGGCATTTTTCATTCCAAAGGGCATTATTGTGAACTCATACAAGCCAAGTGGAGTCACAAAGGCTGACCTCTCTCTAATACTGGGAGTCAAAGGCACCTGCCAGTAACCCTTGGTAAGATCAAAAGTGGTAAGATACTTAGCTCCACCCAGTTGCTCTAGGGTTTCATGTCCTAGGCATGGGGTCAGCATCTTACTCTGTGTGACTATTTAATTTCCTTTAGTCCACAAAGAACCTGGTGCTGCCATCTTTCTTTGGTACCAGCACCACTGGGGAGGCCCAGGGACTTCTGGACTCCTGAATTACCCTAGTTGCAACATTTCCTGTATCTCCACCCTCAGATTCTCGTTGACTCTCTCAGGCACCCTATAAGGTGCCTGCTTAATAGCCTTTTGGGGTCTTGTATCCTCATGGTGCTGCACCAGGAGAGTGCACCCTGGTTTCCCACTGAACATGCCCCCAAACTCCGGTAACACTGCTCAGATTTCTCAAACCTGGGTAGGGGGTAGCTGCTGGGCACTGCTACCCCTTCCACTGAGTTGCCAGTTTGAGTCTCACTGAGGAGATCATTCACCAGATCCCCCTCAGACTCCTCCTGCTATCCACTGCAAATACTCAACGCAAGGGCTTCCCTATCATGGTAAGGTTTCATCATGTTAACATGGTACAGTTTGTGCCACTGCCTCCCGCCTAGCAGTTCTACCATGTAGTTAACATCACTGATCTCCCTTACTACCTTGTCGGGTCACTCCCAAGCTGCCTGCAGCTTGTTGTGTCTGACAGGAATGAGAACCATTACCTGCTGCCCTACAGCATACTCTATAGCTAGAGAATTCTGGTCATATAAGACCTTTATCTGCTGTTGAGCTTCTGCCAGGTTCTCCTGGGCCAAGCCCATGAGTTCCCTGAGCCTTGTCCTGAGGTTTAGGACATATGCCACAACAGATTCCTTGTGGAATTCACACTCAACCTCCCACTTAAATTGAATCGAATCAAGAGGTATTCCCACCCTATGCCCATACAGCACTCAAAGGGTGAAAAACGTGTGGATCCTTGGGGAACCTCTCTATAAGCAAACAATAGATGGAGTAAAATTTGTCCCACTCCCTGTTAAACTGGTATACAAATGCCCATAGCATCATCTTGAGTGTAGAGTTTAAGCTTTCAACAAGACCATTATTCTGGGGATGGTAGGGTGTGGTCTTAAGGTGCTTCAACCCACAGTAATTCCACAGACAAGTCAGCAGGTCTGACATGAAATTGCCATCTCTGTCAGTCAGTATTTCTTTTGGGAAACCTACCTTACTGAAAATCTCTAACAAAGCATTTGCCACCTTGTCTGCCTCAATGGAGGACAGAGCCACCACTTCAGGGTATCTGTAGTAGGATAATCTACTATCACTAGGATATACATTTTCCCTGCGGAACTTGGGGTACTCAGAGGCCCCACAATATTCATAGCTACCCTCTGAAATGGCACCTCAACCACAGGCAAAGGCATCAAAGGAGCTTTCACCTTGTCTCCTGCCTTGCCTGCCTTTTGGAACTGCTCACTGGTCCTGCAGTACCCTGTTACATCTCCTTCCTTCAAAGCCCCCGGGCCTGTGGAAAATATGGCCCAGACCGCAGAATCCTTTATAAACTCATTCTATGAACACCATCAGGAATGCATGGATCATGCAATCCCAAATAAAACCAAGACCCAATCCTCCAAAGGCAGGCGTCCTGTCTGGTGGACCCCAGCCATAAACAAACTATACAATAGAAGGAGGAAGCTACTACATGATAGAGCAAAATCCCAAAAAGGGAAGGCATCTCTGATCAGTATTAGCAAAAAACTACCGGCACTCATAAAATCGTCTAAGGCCAGGTTCGAGAGAAAAATTGCACAGGACACTAAGGATAATCACAAGTCTTTCTTTAGTTATGTTAGGAACCTGGGTGGGAATTCCCAGATATGCTCATAATTAGTCTAAAATGACAAAAAATACACCAGACCCACAGACATTGCCAACATCCTAGCTGACAACTTCTCCCCCCCTCCCCACCAAAAAGGAAAATATCCATCCCAGCAGAGTGCTGCCCCCCTGACATTTCAGATGCTCAGGTAAGAGCCGCCCTCTCCAAAGAAAAAAACACAGCATCAATGGGACCAGATGGTGTCCTGGGCTGCGTCCTACATGAACTCCAAGAAGAGCTAAACCCAAACATAAAACTACTGTTCAATCTCAGCCTTACTACAGGATATGTACCCAAAGAGTGGCGTACAGCAACAGTGGTCCCTCTCCACAAAGGTGGTGCCTCAATGGATCCTGGAAACTATCGCCCCATAAACTTGACTAGCTTGGTCTGCAAAGCTGTGGAAAGGATCATCATGGACCTCATAAATAAAGATATTGGGGAGCTACAGACACTGGATCCTACCCAGTTCGGCTTTGTTAAGGGCAGATCCTGCCTCTTAAACCTCATTGATTTCTTTGAAACAGTCACCAAGGCCATTGACGAGGGGAAGGTGGTCCACACAGCCTACCTGGACCTCGTAAAAGCCTTTGATACAATACCCCACTCGGGCATTATAGATAAGCTCACCAGCTTAAATATAAACCCCTATGTCACTAGATGGGTTGCAAACTGGCTCAAGGACAGAACCCACATGGTTAGAATTGCTGGAGCCATGTCAGACTCCAAACCAATTACAAGTGGCATCCCACAAGGCTCAGTCCTGGGACCTCTCTTGTTCGGTATATATTTCTCGGAGGTACAGGCCAACACGGAAGGACTGTGGCTGACCAAGTTCGCAGATTACTGCAAACTAGGCACCATAATCGACTCTCCAGCTGACACAAGCATCCTACAAAAGGGCCTCATAGAAACAGACAACTGGTGCCAGAGCCATGGCCTCAAGCTAAATGCCAAAAAGTGTATAGTCATCCCCTTTGGCAAAAACAAAGTGCCCACAAATTACCACATAGGTAGTAATCCATTAAGTACGGAAGAAGTAATTAAGGACCTGGGGACCCAAGTTGATAACAATCTCTCATTTGAAAACCACGTGGCCAAAGTGGTTAGAAAAACATTTTATATAGCCCACCTAATCATGAAGGGATTCACATCTAGATCAGGGGAGGTCATCGTACCTCTTTATTCATCCCTCATCAGGCCCATAATTGACTACAATGCCCCTTTTGGGATGTACCTTACCAGACACCTGCAGCAACTGGAAAGACCCCAAAAGTACCTCGCCAAGAGGATCAAAGGACTCAAACAGATGCCATATGCTGCCCGGTTGAAGAAACTCCAGCTCTACTCAGTAGCATACCGCCTGATCAGAGGCGATCTGTGCCTGCCGTATAAAGCCATGTCCAACCCAGAATTAATGGACATGCTGCACCTCAGAAAATCCAAATCCCATCGAGCTACACGCTCGAGAGACTTGAACCTCAGCACTGAAATAAATAGGACATGCTGGAGGGACAGATTCATAACCCAGAGGCTCCCTTCACTCTGGAATAAAATCCCAGTCCAGGTTAGGCAGAGTCCCTCACTGACTCTCTTCAAGAGGAATCTTGATGAGTGGATAGGAGATCATAGGTTTACCCCGGGTATCACTTCTGTGTCACTGTTAGACAGAGGCACAGTATACTAACCTCGGAAAAGGGCATAGCCAAATTCATTTAAAATGGGTGGTGAAAGCCAAACATACTCTGGCTAGGCTTATAAATGCCCTAGGGCAGATGAACCTATGAACCTATGAAATCACAGGCCAATAAAAGTTCTGCATAATACATCTCTTTGTACCTTTTATGCCAATATGACCTGCAAAGGGAATATCATGAGCTATGGCTAGAAGTGCCAGATGGTAGTTTCTGCGCACTACCAACTGCTGTATTCTCTCACCCTCTAGCCCTCCCCCAGGGGTCTACTCTCTATACAGTAACTCTTTGTCCCAGTATGCAGATTCCCCCTTCCCTTGAGAATCAGGTGCCTCACTAGCTACGTCCCTCAGACCTTGTAATGTAGGGTCTGATAGCTGAGCCTGTCTCAACTCACTCTTTGTAACCCTTCCCAGCTCCCCTTCCACAGGAAGTATGGCATCCTCTGACAGTGGTGTCTCACTGTCAGCCTGGGTACTACTACTCACCTCTGCCCTTGCAGTCACTCTGTCCAAGGGAACATCAGTACCTACCAGCAGCTGTGGCTCACCTTCAGTCTCACTGCTACAGGGTATCTCCCTCCCTGAAGTAACCACTTCACCAGTCCTGGCTGCAAGTGTGCAGTCTGTCTGGTTCTCCCCCAGGCTACCAGACACACGTGCTTGTCTCCAAGCCTGACTGTGTGTAACTGCATGCACGCACGGTACTGCATAATCAAAATCATCCCATCAGGACATCTGCAGGGATATCCTCAAACACACCTACTTGCTGACTTCCTTTTCCACTCTCCCAGTCAAGGTGAACCCTAGCCAAAGGTATTTGGAATGGGGTCCCCCCTTAAGCTCTGACTGGAGAAGACTGCCCAAGCAAGTAGTGCTCCTCTGTAACCACTACAGGCTTCACAATGGTTAGGTCAGAGGCTATGTCTCTCTTAGCAATGGCCTCTTTCTCATTCACTAAGATAAGATATAACCTCTTGTAATAGCTTGGTACCCTTGCTGTCTCGACACAACTTACTGCTGGCATTTTGTCATTCCCACTTACTGGCGCTCCCACCTTTTGTTCCCCACCTTGTGTCCATGGGCATCTATATGCTACATGGCCCCATTGGTTGCATTTAAAACATTTAACCCTTGGTCCGTGACGTGTACCTATACTAGTGCTTTCCCTGCTACTGGCGGACTCTGTTGGGGAAGCCCACCCTGTGTTCCCTTAGACCAATGAGCAGCACTGGGTGTCCCCTTCCTGTACAGTCATGCCCTGCTTGCTAGGTGTAGGTCTCCATTTTTCCCCAACTCATCTGCAGTACTGCAGTGTCTATCAGCTAACTCACTTCTCATGTCCTCAGGCAAAGTGCTAAGGGCTATTTCCCTGACCAAAAGGTCTCCCAGCCCTTCAAAAGTGGTGACCTGACATCCACTCACCCACCTATGAAAATAAGTGCTTAGTTCAGCAACATATTTATGCACACTTTCATCTGTCTTGCATGTATGCTCACGAAACTTTTTTCCATAAGCCTCAGGTGTTAACTTAAAGCATTCTAACAAATACATTTTGATGGTATTTACAGTTAGAAATAACAGTTACAGCTTTACCATAGAGTAAGGGGGCCAGGAACTGTACCAGAGCTTGGTCAACATTATACTGTTTACATATCCTTTCAAACATATGAATGAAACTATCAAAATTATCCCCCTCTGTAAATTGTGGAAGAAATTTACTGACCTCTATTGCTGCTGGGGTTCTGTTACTCCCTTCTCCATTACCTCCATGACTCTGTTGAAAAGTCATCATCTCCCTGTTGCCTCTGCCCGTCATTCTCCTCTGATTCCAGGCATCACCTTTTTTCCTTTTCCTCAGCCTTCAGATGTTGAAGTTTCTCATTTTCCTCAGTCTTTAGACATCTCAGTCTCTCTGCTGCTTCTATTTCCAAATGCTTGGTCTCCAGCTCAAGTTTCTACCTCCAGATGGATTTTTAAGTCCTCTGTTGAAAGGTTGAGCTGTCCATTTTCTGAGTCATACATCTCCACGGCCAGCCTGGTTGTCCTCCTGATCATGGATCTTCAATGCAGCTGTGCCCAAAGCTACAATCAATTCTGCTTCAGTCGGGTTGGCATGCAGCAGTCCTTTAGCCTGGCACACTTCAGCCAACTGGATCCTTGTCAGCTTACCATACTCCTCTGCTGACATGCTTGCCTGTTCTCCCTCACTAACTAAGCTAACAAAAAATAAAATAATTGTGATATGAACTATGTATGTTCACTGCATGGCTGTTTGAGAGTACAAACACCTTCGGTGACCACTTTACACAAGTTTCAGGATTTCAATATCCACACCACTACAAGCCAATTAATATGCTATGTGACTATCTCACCACTGTCAACCAATTAATATGTGATGTGGATATCCCACCACTGAATATGTGATGCCCCTGCACTGGCCCAGTAATCAAAAAGCCTCAATCCTCATCACTGGCAACAGCTAGGGGACGTACACATTAGGAGGATGACAAGTACACACACACAGTAAAGTGCAATTTCCCTTAAGAGCACACAGAGATCACAGTCAGTCTGGGGCTGGTTTCTTCCTCTCTCTCCGGATCCCCAATAAGACTCCCCACTGGCACAGCTATAGGGTTGAGATCTCAGCTGAGTGGTCAAGCCAAACCTCCAGCACCATCTCTGTCCACCCAATGCTTTGTGTCCCTGCCCAAGTAGCTGACATACACTCAGTTTGAGATTTGGTTTATATACAAACACACACACACACACACCTGCATAAGGTTGGCACAGGTTTGCTAGCTATGCGCCCTTCTGCCAGGCTATAAGGTAGTTTCCACTACCACCAACCACTACTTATCAGCTACTATAAGGCCCTTACAAAGGGTGTCCAAATCCTACTGTGTAATGTTACTATCATCCAAATGGTAGTCTGACGAAGACTTGCTAGGCTATTTAGGAGTGACCTGTACAGTGTCACTAAATACATATGCAAGTACGCTAAGAGGTTCAATTTGTCTCACAAATATTAGCCACAAAGATAGGTTTAAATATATTTAATAATAAAAGAACAAGACAATACTCAGTCACTCAACACAGTTACTTCAGAGTTCAAAATCACAGGAAACATTTTAAAACAACATTGCAGGGCAGTCTCAGATAAATACAGAAAATATCTAAACTTGTCTTTAGTATATTCCTCTCTATATCTAAGAGAGATACTTTGCCATAAATCTTACTTACAGAACAACACACAGGCAGAAGTGCAGATGATGATGAGTGGATGTTCTGGCTAGGTCCAAGACAAAATACAAAATGTACATTCTCTCTCTGAGTGAGTTCTTAAATCAGTATCAAATATTACTGCTGGGTAAGCTTGGATGACATCACTTTTTATCACCTGGCTTTAGTTCCCAGACTAAACAGAAACTTAACAGAATTTACATCTTTCTGTGTGAAAAATACTATCAGAATTGTGCAGCTGCTAGGAAGTCATAAAGCAATAAAATACTTTTACATTTTAAACCTATTAACTACTTCTCTCCAAGACAATAGACATCCTGTCTACTTGCTGCATTTAAACTAACTTTTATAGCACATCATAAATCATGTAATTTCAACTTACTTTACTGGAGTTTTGTAAGTTAATCTTCTATGTTCCAGCAGGGTATGCTGTGGCTACATTCCTGAAGCTCAGTACATAACATACAGTTCTGTAAAAATTATACCAATATTCACAAATGACATAGACTTATTTACAAAATTCAATATAGCTGGGCTGGAAGTGTCACGTATGTGTATATATGTGTGTATGCATATATGATTATATGACAGTATACTA